>NC_142207.1:29374534-29527383 GCF_049639895.1 Pseudopodoces humilis | reverse complement strand
AGCAATTTTTAGACATACATATAAGACTTGCAGTGTTCAACTGCTTAGATCAAAAAAGAAAAAAATACTAAAGAATGGATTCAATGATATGGTAGAGCTCTCTTGATCCCAGGGTCTTTATTCACTGGATAAGAATAACAAGAACCAATTTATTGGCAAAAATCCTACTTCACAGTACTAGCGGAGGGGGCTTGGAGGAATAGTGGAAATATCTTGTTAGAAACTATTAGACCAGATATATTCTCCAGCTGATCCTGGAGACTGTCCAAAAGAAGGGCTCTGACAACAAATATCAGATTCTAGAAACCAGATGCACAACCTTCTTTGCATAAAACAACCAGCGTGTGCTTGGAGTGATAAAACATGGAATTAGTTTTAACTACTACTACACAATTTTTGGTCCCTGAATAGCTGATTGAATCATCTTTAAATAATCACTTTATACAGGTAATTTAGAATGTAAGATTTTGCTGAGAAAACCACAAGATTTCCAAAGGTGACCAAGGTAATTTAATTTTACTTATACATACACTTGTGAGATTGAAGGTAGCTGTCTCATGCCTTGCTGTTAATTATTTTGATTATCTATTGTATAGTTTAAAGCATTTTGTGATTGACTTTTCTTTGTAAGGAGATGTAGTTTGTAGAAGAGTTGTTTTTTTTTTTTTTAACTCACTGCAATTTCCTTTTAATTATTAACACTGGGAACTCTATGTAATATCCTGGCATTTATTATTTTTCTTTTTGGTATGGGAAATTAAACTGTATATGAGATCACATAAAAGCAAATGTGAATTTTAGGAATAAGAGTGCTACATTGCCTACACAGAAAGTTGCATGTAGTTAATTAGGTTACTGGGAGTACCTTACTGATTTAGAGGTGCACTGGAAAGTGCTCCTCTACATGTGGCTCTTCCATGGCACAGCCTAATTATTAACAGTGGCAATTCAAAGTGGAGGGGAAGGGAGGGAAAATTTGTTTCACTTTGGTTCAGGTTTTGATTGCAGTTGTTTTCCTTTAAAGCCAAGACAATGCTTCCTTCTTACCTTACCGAGGACACAACATTTTGGAGAGCATACAATGGATGTTAAATATCAAAATTCTCTAGAAAATTAAGTCTGTGTTACTCTATTCAAGCAAAGAACAGAGAGTGAAGACTGGAACACATGAGTTACACCCTTTAAAGAAATTATTTGATATTTTTATTGTCAGATCATTCAACTAAAGTGGTATCTTTCCACAAGGAATTAGAAGTATTAGCAATTTGGCTCATGGTCTTATTTCTTGCCCTCTTTCTTATGCTTTTCCTATTAGCTGATGTCCTGATGAGTATTACACTTATAAAATCATATGACATGGATCCTACCATTCCATTCCTTCAGCAGAACAGAACCCGAGCCAGCCTTCTCACGGCAAAAGAAGAAATGGCTTTCACATTGAATTCATTAAACTGGTGTGACAAGCACCTATTTAACCAACTATGGTGGCTGGCTGCAGTGGAGAAGCTTTTAGAATAGATAAGCTGGATGAGTTATATTTTTAATAGACTGCTGCACAGCTAAAATGATCTGTAATACAGAATTGGGAAAATTCTATACTCCACTGCATCGGCACTAATTTGAAAGACCCTCCTAGCTAGCACTCCAGATTTGTGTCTCTGAATAAGTGTGAACATGATACATTAAATTGAGTTCAGGTTAGGTTCGTTTTTGCATAAAGGCTCATGGCAGGGCTTCATCACACGGAGAGGAGACCCAAGAGCAGCCCCACACCAGGACTGCTCTCAAACAGCCATTAACTATGGCTCCTACCTAAAAAGGACTAACAAGGATCATAAATTTGGACCAAAAGTATTTCAGTCACACTACCTGGCTTTTAAAATTGCAGTTAAGAAAATGTCAGTGAGATAGCATTTCCATCTATGAGAGCCCTATCTAGAGTCTCCTAACCCTGGGGGGGGGGGTCAAAATGCACTGCTGTTCTCAGCTTTTCCATATGTTAGGACACAGCTCCACTCTGCCAGCTGAACAAGAGATAAGGTTTGAAAGGCTCTTGCTGTTTGCCACACCAAACCACTCATTTTTGGCTGTACAGGACAACTGAGATAATCTGAAATTATTTGACTATTTTTCAGCTTCACTGCAAACATGAGGTGTGAAATGACCCATGTTAAAAAACCAAAACCTTAAACAACAAAAATCCACCCACCCACACAAAACCCTCAAACCTTCAAACAACATTTTGTTTTTAACTTTTACCTGCCACTTCACCAGCTGTTAAAGTGTGACTACACACGCCACTGCCCAGCAGTCTCAAGAGTTTTAACCTGAACCAGAAAGATGCCTGTCCTTTACACAAAAGCCAATAAGGAAGAATGTTTCACTAAAAGAAACTGCCTAAAAACCCATTAGCTGCCTTCTCTCTTCCTTTCACAGCACTAATTACTTGCACAATCGTTAGTCCTCCCAGCTACGTTAGCATCCTGTTTATGGAGCCATTAATTGAGGAGAAGACAAGGAACAAGCACCCATTCTGTAAAACTACATTTATGGGGGAGTAGTAAGGGATTAGCAACACTCACAGGGACACCTGCACATCCCTCCCCAGCAGACAGCTGGGTCTACAGAGGGAACATGTGAAGCTTGGGTCGTCAAACTTCAGCTTTGACCTTGATCCTGCATGAATAAATTTGAAGTTGTGCTCTCAACAGTTGCATTAACTAAAACATTTGAAAACTGCAGAGGAACTCAAGCCAGAATGACAGATATGTATTAGGTATTAAAACATGAACATACTGATTTCAGCATTTGCTAAAGTTATGGATTAAGTGATTTGATACAGTGGATAAAACAATCCTTACACTTCCCAAAGACCTAGGAAGAGTCTACATTAAAATATATCTGTGGAACACTAACTTCTATTGATACTTGAGAAAGAAAAAAACCTCAGAATATATTTTAATGATGTCACAGTGAGTATTGATATTCCCAGATGTGCCAGGAATAAGCACCAACTCAAGACACTCAAAGTTTATTGTTTTATCTTGAGCTGTGCAAAAAAGACAACTTCTGATACAGAGAACATATGCAACTGGAAAGATAAAGTGCAAATCTGCTTTGTCTTTCCTTCAGGATCTTTTCTTCGTGGCCTGTGGAATTCTAGCCATTGGAGAAGTTCTGGTGCTCATTTTCAGTGACTGCAGCCAGAGAATTTGAGCTTCAGAAGCTGTTATGGCCACAGAGCTGCTGTGACTGCTTGCTCGAGGGGGCACTACCCGAGCAGGAGCCACAAACCATGCACAAATTACCCTGGTGTCTCCATGTCAGCAAGAGAGAGGTAGGAGATGACAGCAGGTTACTCAGGAGAAATGGCTTCTGTAATGATCAGCAGTATTGCTGGGGATGCCTAGGGATGCTTGACAGGGAGAAAAAAAGGGAAGGGAAACTGCAGTGTAGAGGCCATCATCCCACACGGGTCAAAGGAAACAATACCGAGCTGATTGAAATCTTCCAACACAGCGACACAGTCTCATGGGACACATAGAAACATAAGAGGAGTCTGATGGGAAAAACCCAGCAGAACAGGAAGGGGTGGAGATGAGGAAAACCTAAACTCCAAAGGGAGCTGATCAGGGAAATGAAAGAGAAACCCAAAACCTCAGGCTGTTGCACATTTTTGAGAGATAAAGAAAAAACCCAGTGATGTGCAGGGGATTCAGTGAGATGCAGAAGGAGAGCCAGGAAAGCAGAGAAATATAAGTGTGAAAGACATAGCATAGGTTTGTGTGAGAAATGAGGGGGGAAAAACCAAGGAGAAATAAAAAAAGAAGGCAAAAGACACCCAAAGGATTAAGGAGGCATTATTAAAACCATAAGATGACAGGAAGGGGGAAATAAGGAAAAGCTCTACTAATCATCCAGAAAAACAACAGAAGAGATGCAGCCTTCAAAAACAAACTGTGCTGGGAAGAAGCTGGGAGGTAACTCTCCAGTTTGCTGTGTCAGACTTTGTACTTTTTGCTCAAACTGTTACCACCTCACATAATTTCTCAACTAGCTGTTTTAGCAGACTCCAGAACCACCAAAAATAAGGCTTTAAGGTAAATATATGCTTATAATTCAACTTTGGAAACTCACTTTTTAAAGTATCATAAATTATTTCCATATAACATTTTGGTATTTTGCCAAATAAAATGCTGTTTATAAAGCAATCCATAGGCAGAATTTAAAAGAGTCATTCCAGACACTTGGCTGTGCTGTACAGAGGAGCACTGCCTGCACTTCCAGTGCTGGAGGAGAAGGAACATCTCTGTGGCTGCCAGTTCTGGTGTTACAGCAAACTGTGCTGGCTCACACGTGACTCCAAGGCCAGGGTTTGCTGAAGGAAATGAATGGTAAACAGCAGTTTTCAATTCTCCCCTTTAGTCTAAGAAGGAACACGCATGGCCAGTAAGGCAGCAAAGAAGGAAGTGAGAACACAGAGGTGATGCCACTGGTTTGATACCAATTACAAAAAGCTCAAAACAAAGAAATCATAAAAAAATTCACAAGTTGAGGATTCATATTGCAAGGTACCAAAATCCAAAGAGAAGAAGCAGAGAGGGAGAATATAAAAGCTGCAGGAGAAGAATTATCCTCTTCCAAGACCCCAGAGGTTCCACTGGCCCTTAGCACAGGGTGCAAGACTGTGGCCAGCAGGGATTCGGCACCAGGTGATGACACCAAAAGTGTGATCATATTTAATGCCCAGCTGGACAACCTGTCTGATTCAGACCACAGATCTGTGCTGTAGACTAATAATTGTGTGTTCAAAGGTTTTGTTCCATAATGTTCAAGCCTGGTAGAAGATTTCCAAATAGAGTGAGACAAAGATTTGAGGGCTAACTCATGGGAGCCATGCACCAATCTGTCCTTTACTCAAATTTGTTGATTATTTTAACAACAGTAACTTTTTTTTTTTATTAGGATAGGTGAAGACCTGTTTTTTTAAAATCCAATTGAATACTATTTAACAGTTCCCTCTGTAGCTGACAATAAAAAATAAACTTGATCAAAAGTCATTGTGTCTAAAATTTTAGGGAATAAAGGCTTATTTCTCTTTAAAACTTATTCCTTATGTTTAGCTGGAAGTCTTCAGCACACAGAGTAAATCTTTAAATGAATAGTCCTTAAATTGAAGATCATTGCTGTATTCCCATATGTGCCTGCTCTTCCTTACATACCAGTGCAATTTACTTCTCCTTCCTTTCAGCACCTATTCTACATCCAACCTATGCCTGTCATAGCCTAGAAATCTAAAGACATTTTAATTCCCAGATGGACCCAGTAGGGCAGCAGATTTTGTTGCCTCCTGTTCTCCTGTGCAATCACATAAATGGTAGTTGGAGCCCAAGAAACGTAACTGCCAACTGCACACTTGGCTGAGGAATTCCAAGAGACTTACACGTTCGGTAAATGGCTCAAGTTTGAAGGAAAAAAAAATCTAGAATAGAATTCTCTCCCTGGAGATTTTGGCCTTATGCTTGTATAATGATAGGCAGAAAATGTTTCAGCACTATTTTGTAGCAATAAAATACAATAAAACCGTTTTGCTTTTCACTTGAATGTTTACTTGTATGAATTGTGCTGATTTCTGAGAAGATTTTTGAATTTTCATCAGAAAGGTTAAGCTGCAACACTTATAACATATAACATCGAGCTGGATGTACTGTCATAATCCATGTGCAAAGTCATGAGGCTGCAAGTAAGGAACTTCTTAAATCTCCTGCCAGTCTTTGCTTACTAAGCAGAGAACTGTGCACTCAGAAAGACGGAAGAGCATAAAAGAGCAATGCATACTGTGTTGGATTTTCAAAGAAAACAGTTGGAGACCTACAGATGGCATAAACTTAAAAAAATATCAAAATTAAAGGAGATTTTAGAAAGTTCCAAGTGGTCACAGTTAAAGTGCATCATGACAGATTTCTTTTGGTCATACAAAAGCACGTTTATAAATACTAGGGGGAAGGACAAAAGTCTTCCAGCAATTACACTCAACCCTCTTTGCACTATAGTCCTCAGGTACTCTGAAAACTTTTTGAGCCCTTTTCTTTTTTAATTTTTTTTTCCCTTTTACTTTTCTATTTTATAATCCACCCACAGACCAGATCACAAAAGATTTTGGTTCTACACTTTTACAGCCTCCTTATAACAAGTTATTATTGAACTTAATCCTGAAACCTGGCTATCCCAAACAACAGCTTTGAAGAGCAGTTTGAATGAGATAACCTGGCCCAACACAAAGAGCTCTGACAGTGCTGGGATTATGCCACCCAGAACCTTTGTACAAAGTGGAGGTACAACGTGGCAAGGACTGATACTCTGCCCATGAAAGAGTTTTGGGAGAAGTTGGTTTAGCTTTTGAATGGAAACGTGGCCACAAGTGTGCAACTTCATTGTGCTCACCGGTGTGATGTTAGGGAAGGAATGGAACTACTGAGAAGTGGATTACCTCGTCTCTGACAACACTGACATCAATAGGAGAGACTGGCTTTAGCAAACTAGAGGAAATATGAACCTATTCCAAATACAAAAACTTTTCATTATTGGTTAATCTATCAGTTACACCACAGAGCCATCAAAATGCACTCATTAATGAGAATCATGACTCAAACCCATGATTCTCATTAATTGAGATCTTGAACTGCATCTGGAAGGAGAAATAGGAAAGAAACAGGAAATTAGAAAGAACGACCAATGGAGAACTCCATGAAATATCCATGAATGCAGCAAGTCACTGAAACAAGTTCAACGAAGAATTTTATATTTATATATATATAAGCAATAGAAAAATGAAGCTGCTGAACAGAAAGATGAGAAAAAAAAGATACCAGTTTATTTTAATCTTACAAGTTAGTGGCACTGACTTTACTTGGAGCAATCTCTATTTTAAGAGCTAAGTGAGGAACACCAATTCAGTTATCAGATGAAGACTAAGTTATCAGTTACAGAAATTTATAGAATGTTGCACTCCTAAAAATAATATATTTCTTGGAAGTTATCTGCTTCATATGAAAAACTGAGAACAAGGAGATTTGATAGATTTGATTATGCTGTGGCAAACATGTTGTTTTTAACAATTTGTGGAATTGCTCCTCCAAGGCCAGATGGCAAAGGGGATCACAGACTCCTAACTGGAAAAGATCCTCAGACAGCTTAAACTTATAGAAAGCTATTAAAATGTATAAAAAAGACAGAATGAAACTGGAGCAGGCTGACAGTTTTGAAAAATAAACAACAGAATGTAGCATTAGTCTGGGTTAGGAGGGAAACAAATTAAGGAGAAATCTGCATAATTAAACCAGACTAAGTCTGAGGCAAGACCAATAGAAGCAAATGAAGACCTAAGCAGTGTCCTGTCTTTGAAACTTTCTGTAGCTCAAGCAGCAACTCAGTTTTGCAAAAACCTACAGGAGAAATAGAACTTTTTATAGGGAAAAGGATGTATGCCTGCTCTGCGCCGTGAAAAAGGCTTTCTTCCATCAGCTCTGAAGCCTGCTGTGATATTTCTGCTCCCCCTTCTTAACAGTTTCCAAACCTTCAGATTCGTTGCAGATGTGCTCCTTTCTCTCCTACTCCAACTCCTAGTCTGGAAAAGCCTCTCCTGGCTGAGCTTTTCCTTTGCTGAAAGCAACTGAGCGCTGCCTCCAGAAGGGCTGCACGCCCCAGTGCGACAGCCAGAGCCAGGCTAACAGGTGGCTTCCTCCTTGCCTGTGCAACCACACATTTTAGCAAATATAACAGACTGTAGCACACAGCAGATAGTGAGCAAGCAGAACATGTGCACCATCCATGAAAATAACAAAAAGAGTAAGAGCCACGTCCCCAAGGAGTTAGCGACTCTTGTAAAAATAATTATTTTTTGTGATATGTGTACGGAGTCAGGGCTGAGAACGAGGATTATGACCAGAGTGTGATACTGTGTTTTAAAACACAGTTGAAGAAACTTCAGCTTGAAGAGCCCCAGAAGAATGCAGGTTTGTTTTTACATACCAGAAAATGAGGTGAATTCTGGTTCCGAATTACCAGTTCCAAAATCTATCGCAACTTTATTAGAGAATAGATACATTGATTAAACATTTAATATCAGAAATAAAATCCTCTCTTTGCAAGATACGACGTGCTAGCTGAAAGATTGTCAGACAACATCATAATTTGACTCTTAAGAATGTAAAATATTAGCAAGAGAACATGATTTTTAGTTTGTCTTAAGTTCAGGGCATCCAGAGTGCTTCAGCCTATGGAAAAAAGTGGTCAAAATTTGTTGAAAAACACTTAAAAGCAATTTTCACTTAAAAACAATGACAAATGTCTACATGACTTGATTATAAATGAGAGCATCACCCTCAGAAACAGAACTGTCAGATGGGAAAAGTTGTTTAATAGCAAGTTTAGAATTTTGAAATCAATATTTGGGTGTTTTGCTCAACTATAAGGCCACTGAAGCAAACACAGAAGTCTTGAAATGTCTTTAAATGCCTTACAAAAGTCAAAACACACATCTTCAAACACCAGCCTTACATCCCAGTGACAATTTATCTCCAGTTGGAGAAAAAGGGGTGAAAGAGCTACATTACCACAGCTGTTTTATTGACATGTTTGTTAATCAAAGACATCCCTGTAAAAAGTTAGGAGACACCTTTTTTTCCAAATTTGAGCAACAAAAACCCGAGAAATATTCTGAACTTCCAAGGTCCAAAACAAAGCAGACAGCTGAAAAGCAAATACGTTGGAAAATACCAAGGGAATGGAGCAATGCAGGAGGAACTTGAAAAGCCTGACAGCTTTTGATACATGTGTGTATTGTCAGGGGGCTGATTTTTTTTTCCTCCCATGAGGAAGAAAGAATTACTGGCCTCTTAGAAAGCCTGCAACATCCCTTGCACAGTCTAGTTCAAACTAGGTGCTATGGAGCAGTGTTATTGTAAAGGGAGACAGAACTCCCCATTCCCACATATTTTCCTTTTAGGGTTTGCTCTCCTCCTTTTTGCTGTGTGGAAGTCTGGGAGCTGAGCTCTCTGATCTAATACTAATAGCCCTGCATTACACTACACTGTGATGAATGGAGAAGGCACTACACCACCCAGCCAGAGAAATAAAAATACATTTTTTGCAGGACAGCACTAATAAAACCAGATTTTCCTCAAGGCAGAATGGAGGGCGACTTTTTCTTCCTTGGAATGCAAAGAGTAATAGAAATATTTATATTTTTATATAAATAAAACACCTGAACACTCAATACTGCTCCTGATTTTAGTAGCTGACCTTTTGATTGCCTGAGTGACCTCTGTTGTTGACCATAAATGAGAAATTTACTTCAGGTTGACAGCCTTAGTCAATTTGGAGGTAAAATTTATGTACTTGGATTTATGCTTTAAGTAGATTTTTGAGAGCTGCCATAGCTAATGATAGGTAACACTCTAGAAGAGAGACAGCACTCCTATACCAGGATTTTCACTGAACTGCAGCAAATGCCATCAGGATGAGGTAGGTATGGGGTGTGCATCCTTCTGTGATCTATCTGGAGCTACCCACTGCTGAATGGCAGTTCTTATGGTCACAGCTTTCAACAAAAAATAACTATCACTGAACAAAAGTTCATTCTCAAGTAAAGGCCAATAAACACACTGAAAAGTCTTCTTCCTTATTCCTCAGATTTGGGGTTTATCTCTATAATGTGTACTAATAAAACTGGGGGTTTCTTGATCTTTCTTCATGTACCTATCATCTGGGGACTTTTAACAACGGGTTTCCAAAATTTTAAAACTTATTTTCACATTTCCAGTAAATCCTCCTCAGTAAGTGATAGTGGTTTTGCTACACAGTGCAGTATTAATTTTATTTTTTAACAGGTTCCTAATTTTAAAAGATCTACAGTTCCTTTTTCCTTCTTTGTGAGGACCTTTTCTCCTGTCTTTCAAATAATTCTTTATTGTTTTGAACTCTGGTTTTTCTGCTCCTTCTCTCCCTTTTCATCCTCATTTTTAAAAACATATTTTTTTGGTATTGACAATGAGGATAACATTTCATTCAGGTTTAAAAGAGTGAAAAGAATCCCAATGATTTGACTCGAACTTAGCCAAAACCTATTCATTGATCAAAAGTATTAGAGGACAGCAACCCTTTAGAAGTAAATCAGGATCTTCTGGATGGTTTCTCCCATTCCTTCAGTGTTTCCTTTAAGACTCCTAGTGTAACCTCTTGAAATGTTTAATATAATTTCAATTTCCATAGGCAACTAATTCTTAAGGAATGTTAACCAAACTGTGCATCTGAAATTAACACCAGAGCTTCTTGATTCAAGCAAATTACTTCAAAATCATACATAAGAATATTTTCTTAAAGTAATTTAGGAGTAATTTCTGCCATAGATTGTCAGAGAAAGCTGAAATATAAAATTGAAATATTTTCTCCTTAAGCATTTTTTAATATGTGACATGGAAATGTATATCAACAAACGGGACAGGAGCAGCTCAAATCTCCTGGTGCTGCACCTGGCCCAGGTCTCCAGACTTGGTTACACACAGAGTCTGCCAGTGCTTCACCACATCCTATTTCAACAGTTTATTACAACTTGAATACCTGTTCTATACCCCAGCACCAGTCAGAAAACATTCCTAGGATCCTTGATAACTGACCCCTGGGAAAAGCATGGCCCATGTAAGAGCTTTATTGCAGAGCTTTTGTCTCCCAGCTTCCATTATTTCACTGCCAGTATTGTCATCATCACTAAGAGATAGAGACCTTTTTAAAACAATCTGAATGACCTCTGTCTCCAATTCTTCTTTAGAACACGACGTATTCATCTAATTTTTTAACATCTTTTCAGTTTTTAGGTAAGTATTCATTTAAAATGTGTGCACTGTCTGGAAGTAAATTAGAGAGGGAAAAGGGCATTTAGAGATGACTGAAAATGTACCTCTCAAGCTGTTTCTTTTTCTATTTCCCAGCTAGTCTTGCTGAAAAGGTGGTAAGAAGATCTTATTTTATAGGCAAACATAATTTTTTTCTATTTCAGTACAGTTCTTTGTGTGTCCATCATGCTACACTTGGGAAGCTTGAGGAAATTCAGAGCTGCACTTAAACACAGGTGATCTGGGTGTGTAATGGAGAGAATTTTCTGTATGTTTACTTAGATTTTTACTAAGTGTTTTATAGTAGGTGCAGATGCGGTGTAGCAGTGACTGCAGTTAACAAAACACCTTTCACTGTGGAGCACATGAGCAGGATTCCTAAGGGGGGAAAGCCAAGCTAGTGTTCCAGCCCCTGGTGGGATCAGAACAGACCAGGCAGGACTTCAAACTGCTTATTAGGAGACCCACAGAATGAAACCGATGTGACTCAATATCTGTGCAATGTGCATTGCAGGCATTTTTACTCTGGAATTAACCTAATCTAAACTAGGGCTATCTGTGGGGCCTGGCCTTGGTTGGAAGTCCAAAGCTGGCTGTTTCCCAGTAATTTTCTAAGCTTTCTCTACTACACCCTTGCTTTTCTTTGTGCAAACGAGACCTAATCTTCTGGACGTGCACATCATGAAGCTGTTCTCCCAGGGACTTCATCTTTGCTCCAGCATTACTTGGGAGTTTCACACTTTTGCAGTGCTGTTGCACAAAATATCAGCATCAGGACAGGCTGGGTGCAGGACAGCACTGGAACAAAGTTGGTGTGGTAAATAGGACTAAAAGAAGAGATTTAATTTGCCTACAGATGTAAAGCACTACTTCTGCTGTAGTGAGGCAGCAAAGCAAGCAGTACTCCCAAGGCACCATTCCATGACATGTTTGGAAAGCTTTTGCTGAAATATCCTACACCATCAAAGTTAAAATATTTTCACTCTCATAAATCTCTTCACTAAAGGTAATACCAATAAGGCTTGCTTGACTTGCAGCAATCCAGGATGACACATCATGCCCTAGATCAGGCAAGAATTTCAACATCTCCCAGAGCTCAAGTCAAAATCTAAGTCTCCAGGTTATAATCACACATACACATACTTCTATTCCTCCTGAGCACTGTTCTTCACCTGGAAATACTGTCAGCTTCAGCAGGCTCTAGAGATAAGCCTGTTCTATCGAGTAGGGACTGACATCTCAGGAATAGCCTAATTATAACAAGGTTTTGCATGTTATATTTAAGAGACATTTTTGTATAATCCTTTACCAGTTAAGACAATAAGGAATATAATTAATAGTTATATGACAAGATTTCTGCAATTTGTAATTCCCTAATTGCTATTTTGGATTTGTAACTGAACATCAAAATGTCATAATCTAGTGGCACCAAACACAGAACACTTAAAATGTCAGCGAACAAAGAAAATTACTTCAGAGAATGGGGTTCAAAAAGTACAGATCTGTGATTTAAAATGTACAGTTCCTGATGGTATGAATTACATTATGCAGAAACAGCTCTTCTCAGTGCTGTATACTCAAGATTAGGGACGGCAAAACACCTTTTTCAGAATCACAGCTCTCCACTTCCCCTGCTGAGATGTCAGATAGACTTGGGCTAAATTTGATGGCAAGTGTTCCAGGTCCCACCTGTCAGGTTCCCCCATGCTCAATGAGCAGCACACTGATGAAAATACCATGCAAACAATGAAACAGCACATCAAAAGAAGTGTAAATGATCATGCTTCTGCAGGATTTTCAGTCAGAGCAGGATTTGGGACTTCTAGGCAGGCCTGCAAAGCCCTGCTGTGTCCCTAGAACATAATTGGATCCTGAGAGTAACAGTGTATACGAGGCACAGTAAAGCAGTTTAGGAAGGTCTTTCAATAAACTTTCTTTAAATGCAACTCATTCATTTTAATGTGAAGCCTGTGGTTCCAGTGGGTGGGCTGTAAGAAAGAGCTGCCTAAGCCCTTGCTCACTTTATTTCCTGTAAGTAACACCATCACTGTAGGTATGGTGCTCAAATGAATACACAAAGACCATCAAATATTCTTTTGTGCATGGATGTATACGGCCATCCCCTAAATCTCTATTCCCCAAAATTGCCACTCAGAAGGATAGGTGCAGCACAAAAGCTCCCAAGCAGCAAAGAAGGGAACCCCACAGCTCTTGGGAAGATTATATTTTCAAGAATGCTGACAGGTTGATCGGCTCGTTGAATGCATGGGCCACCCTTCCAGGCTTCTGTGACTTAGTGCACCTAATGAGTTATGGATTTTAAGTTATTTTGCAGCTTTACAGTGGCTGGGTTAGTCCCTGGCTTCCCAGCTGAGGCTCCAAACAACACAAAATAATGGCAATTTGTGATGCAGGCAGGCAGTGCTCATTTGTGCTTCCCCCAGCTCCCATGCATGCACTGTACCAGAGAGCCTTCACAGGTACCACCGTTTGTATCCAGGGGCTCCATTCACAGTTTGTTGTGCTGAAGTAGCTTTTAATTGAAACTACTACAGCACAAAACACCTTTTCATTACTAAACCTATTTATATTAGTCCAGGAGAGAGATCACTGAGTTTTCTTTATGATGTATACAATGTAGTACATGATTTCACTGCTGAAGAGGCTCACCACATATTTTGGAGAGTTGCCCTCTAGAATATTAAGGAATGGGTCAATGCAATGCCCAGATTAACTGCTTTAAAACAGTGTTCAAATAGAAGCTACAGGGAAAAGAAAGAAAGAAAAAAAAGCATTTACTTTGGGAAAATAAAAGAAAAAAAGAGTAAACACCACAATCTATTTCTAGCTAATATCTTCAGTTAAATTAGCGTTGGCATTAGAACTATGGCTAAATAGCAAAAATATATTTAAGTTCTGGAATGACAGATCAGTCAATCAAAATTAACTGAAAAGAAAACAAAACTTTCTTAGTAAATAAACACATCACATAGCAGAGTATGCTACCACTTCAAAGATTACAGATGTTTCTGGCAAGACAATTAGCCCAGCTGTTTTTCTGTTCAGATCACTGCCTTTTCTATGACTATACACATTGGAAGTGGTCAGAGAGGAATCCCAGGGCACCTGCTCTGCAGCTATTTTTGCATTGTTTCAGCCTCATCCATAAGAAGGAAAATCGTTCTCATCATAGTCCTTTTCTGTTTGAAAGGATCGTCTTTCACCGTGGGGAAAAATCTCTCTTGTTGAATAAGAGCATCCATCATAGTTTAAACAGAATTTCAGGAATGACAGGTACCTTATTTAGATAAGGTGACACATTACTGCTTCCTCTTTCTTCCTTTTTCTTATACAGTAAGATCTATATGGAGAGTAAATTACTCTATCACACCAAGTAAGTATCAAAGTCAAGCTCCATTTTCTGAGTTTCCTATTCCACATCCCCTTGAATTGCTCATCTAGCTGTTTGAAGGACATCTGAAGTGGATTTCTGGTTCCACTGCTCTTAGTATCAAATATTTCTGTTGGCTATGCTGATGATAAAGCTTACTGAAATCCTTTTTCCTAGGAGAAGGTTACTGGCAGGAACTGGATTGCTACTGAATTGCTGTTACTGCCTGTTAAGAACTGGGACTTAAAAAAAAAAAAATGAAGCAGCTATAAATATCACCAATTTCAAATACTTTTTACATGCCTTCCAGATTGTTTTAAATTGTTTTCTTTAAAACTGAGAAAGATTAATGCACTGAATAGAAATGAAGTCATTTAGATTTCTTTGAAGCCCTTATTGCCATGACCAGGGCACTGCGAGGCAACGGCCACCCCAGCCATGGGATTTAGCCCCAAAGTAGGGCAGTGCAGCAACAGCTGCAGGACCTTCTTGCTCTCAAATCTGACACCTCTTTGTCATCTCTCTACTTTTACAGCTATTTTGGAGGTGAACTGCTAAACACAACCTAGAGGGGCAATACTGAAGTCACAGGAGATGCTTTCACTGATTGTGCAAACACAAACTGTTAAAAGAGGGCAATCATATATGGTGTACACCTGTTTGCATGGGAAAAGTGAGAATGAAATGGATCCTGGTGGAAAAGGCCCTACCTGACAGGCTTCACAGACAATACTTGACATCCCCTGGGTAACCTGACCCCTATTTCCTACAATGGGTACTACTACTGTGTGACTCAGTAAGTTTGGAAATGTAAGCAGGAAGAGCATAGTGAAATTAACTTTACCAGGAAATGGACTCAGCATTATACACAATCAAAAAAACCTGAGTAGTTACACTCATTGCCCCTCTACTAAAATCAAAGTGGATATGGTGGTCTGAAACAGAGATACATCTGTTCCATCAATCTTTGATGAAAGACTCACTCAAGATCCCTGGAGGTGATTTATAGAGGATAACTGGGGATGGGGAGAGGACTGAGAATTAAACACTATCTCACACAAGGATTTAGCTGCAGACTGAGCACACCTGAAGTGAGTGTCATGCCAGCTTAGAGAAGTAACACACTGATGTAAAGCCCCTTGGCCCGTATTATTGGAGTCCACTGCACCTTCTCATCTGGCTTATCTTCAGAAAATCTAAAGGAAAGCATTAAGAGCTATGAAAAACACCTCTCAATGGTCCTCTGGTGCTTTCCACAAAAATCCTTCATGCATCCTGTAGGAACAATTCCTTTCATTGGAGTACAATTTACTCACAGAACAAAAATCAATTTTTATCAGTACTCTGCAAAAGGGCACATGGATTGGAAAGGAGATAATACAGATACATGACAGATCCAGGGAAGCAGAGGTAGGAGAAATATTTAGATGAAAAATAAAGGCTTTGCATCTCATTGACAGTGCCTAAAGTGCAAAAGGAGGGAGCACAGTCACACTGAATGCACGTGCCATTATGGAAAAGGAGCAGACACTCATCATGTGCAGGATGAAAAGCACATGGATCCAAAATGCTGGGTTGACAGAGAGCACAAGTCAGCAAGTTTCAGAGAAAGAAAGGTGAGGTACCAGAGTCACAACTTCAGCTGTGCAATGAATCATGACTTGCAATACAGAATCTGATGGACTGAGTGAGCTTGCAAGAGCTTAGGGACAGAGCAGAGGTAGGCATCTGTTTTGGTGGTTTTCCAGCTGCCAAAATGATTTTCTCATATTCCTCCTGTGACCATCCTGAATCCATGTAGTTCCAAGGGTGACCAACATGTACATGAATGTCTAAGGCCTGGGGATGGAAGCATTTGGAGCTGCATTTAAAGAGAAGGAAAAGGTGCCAAATGTGAGCCTTCTCCTTTTTCAAGTATATGCACGTTTTTGTTTCTGCTCATATGCGCACCACAGGCTTTACTGGAATGGATCCTAAACCAGCCTAAATCATCTTGTCATGATTTAGTTTCTACCCTCAGAAACCAGGAAATGAATAAGGTAGGACATGTCAGGAGCTCCTTGAGCCTTTGGCCACAGCAGGATGCACTGGGCAGGTGAGGAGGGCACTTAGGGACTGGGTGGAATTGGGAACATTAGGCAGCAGGGGGAACCAGAAGTGACTTCATAGAAAAGAAAAGAAGACTATCAATGGATACAGAAGTACAAATCTTCTCAGGAAGCCTTTAGCACGTCAATTATAGCTGACAATTAACACCCCTACTCAGCCAGCCAACCTACAGGGATTTCACAAGCTGCCCCCATTTGTGGCAGGATAAAAGGAAGAGACAAATAAAGGAATAGGCAGTGAATTATTTTTGCACCTTGTTGCTGTTGGACTTCTTTTGCACATTTTATCATCAATCTTAACAGAGAGAGGTTGCTGTAAGAGTCCTAATTCCAACAAATGATTTAAATCATTTACAAAAATAATTTTCATTCATGTTCGTCATGCTTCCTGTCTGGAAAGGTACAAGGGCTGTCTTCAGGACAACTCAAAAATGAACTCTAAGATTTTTCTATAAATGACATTTCTATAAATCCAGCTCAAGAGCAGAGAGAGGTAATAAACAGCAAAGGAGTCTGGTTCACAGGGCTTCTTCTAAGTTCCATTCCCCAAAAATACCATTAAAATGTTTTAGCTGAGATTTTCAAAGCAGTGTGGGAAAATTCTCTGCACATCTCACATTAATTAACAGCAAGTGTGTGGGTAATTCCCTGTAGTACTTTGATAATGTCAGCTTTTTTTTTTATACCCATTTAGCATATCCACGTGGAATAGGATGGAGGAAATGTATACAGTGGTTCCAAACAGCACCTCAATAAAAAATGCCGTTTTGTTCTGACCTTATGAGCCTCTGATCTGTGCCAACAGAGGGATTCTGATCAGCTATTTTGGGCAGATCCAGAAACAGGAAATAAATGTGCCCCATCATCATGGTGATCTGAGCCTAGTCAAGTATCTCATAAAAATATTTTTCTGTTTAGAGGGCTTGGGGGAAGGTGAGGGGAATAAACCTTTCTGTTTACTCTTAGCTTCGGAAAAATCCACTGGGAGGGACTGCACAATTAACATATTAATGAAGGCTGGCCTCAGATGTGATGCCTGAAAGCAATTATGAGCAAATTAAGAATATAAATGCAAGATAAAAAACTCATGCCTGTTTGGGACAGAAGGAACATACGCTGCTCAGCACTAAAACAAGAATATACGTTTTTCCATGGGGAAGGAATCTTATCTTACTGGGCTTGGAAAAGGCAGCATTTGTAACATTCACCATACCAACTTCAAAAGACCAATATTACAGTGATACCTGTGCTGGTTTGTACAACGATTGCTGAGCTGGATGTTAAAGTTCAGACAGCTAAAACCTGCAAGTGTGGAAAGCCTGAAAGTCCCTACTCAGCTAAAGTGGAGGAAATAGGTAATTTTCCCATATTGATCTCTGTACATTGACACGATTGAATTGAATCTTATGGTCATTATTTTCCTGTGGGATTTTTTTTTTTTTTAGGTTATCAGTTACAAACAATAACAAGTATTTGCATTAAGTCTTAAATGTACTAATGATGATGAAATTCAAACTGACATTACAGAATATCAAACTGAAGACAGTGTAAATACCTCCAGCACAGGAGGCTCTGATTTTCTATTCCTCATTAGCACCAGGTGAAGGCTACAAAAGAACTGGCTAGAAAGCAGGATTTCCTTTCATGGCTGATTTTGTTTTACTCTTCTAGGTTACAGCCCAATTCGGGCCAAAAACTAACATGTGCTAAATTCCCCAGGCCCTGCAACCACTTAGTGATATTGATGTTCCTGTCAGCTTTCATGACCAGAGTGAAGATGACAATTTTGCTGAGGGGCAACAGGAAACGATGGCTCTTGGGCTCCAGCAGCAGAAGACTGACCAAAGTCTGAAGCCCTGGCAGCTCCCTGCATCCATATCCCTTGAGACAAACAATCAGAAATCCAGGCACTCTTCACCTGGCACCCTGCTCCAGGCTTGGCAAGCGCTCGCACCGTGGACGCTATGAATGAAACATTTGGGGCTCAACAAAATGGCATTTTTATATGAAAGTGTTCAGCCAGCTCTGTTATCAAAAGTCTCTACAACTAAAGACAAAGCCAAACACAAAAAAACTCTGGAGGCAGGGAAAGCATATTTTTGAACACAGCCTTCTCTCCAAAACATTTCAACACACATGAATGAAAGCCATCAAACAGTGCCACAGGAGAAACATTTTTAGAAAGCAAAGGCAGTGGAAAACTGTCTTCCCACCCCAGAAAATCAAAATAAGTTAGAATTAAATGAAGCTTAGTTATTAACAAAATCACTAATATTTCCCTGACTGGATGTAGAACATCTAGTTCTATTGTTTCCTATTCTTATTGCCTATAGCTGTCTGTTCTTATTGCTTTCTGCTGAAAAAGACAAGGAACAAGCTTGCAGAAGCCTCCTTTCTTGAGGTCAGTTTTTGGAAAATTTATCAAAAAGATGAGCCTCTAGATTGACGTGGGGTTTCTTTATTATTTCTCTATTTTAAACTCCTATCAACAATCTACCTCAAAGACCAGGTAAATGTGGTATCTATTACCCCTTAATGTATAGTGCCAAAGCTAAATCTACAAGCCCAGAAATTCCTGTGCTGAGCTTTGACAACCTTGGCCCTATTCCTCCAATGGTCCTTTGGAAAATCATCAGGTGCTTGGCCATCTATGGGACACCTTCCCAGCAGGAGCTTCTGGGTCAGCCCCAAACCTGCCTGTTAATAACCCCTTTACTTGGCTCCCACGTCTTTGTCTGAATCTCATTACAGCTAACAACAGACAGCACTCTCAGCATTTTTTGCCAGTGAAGGCTTAAGGTTTTCTTTGCCAGAGTGGCCCTGACTGTGATTTCCGACTCAGACAGAAAACCTCGTGTTCCAATACACCTGCTATTGACACTAGCAAGTCAAATATCTTCTTTTCTGTGCAGGTCACTGATATATCTTTTTTTAAGTTACTACATCTTATTTTTGCCAGCGGAGATTCAGCATTCCTCTTCCTGCTGCCGTGCAGCCTGTGAATCAGAATTGCCAACAGGGTCTGTGCTCCCTACTGGTTTGCTCAAAGATCTCCACAGCCAGCAGAAACCCCCTGATGCTGAAGTCGTTTTCCATGTAAGTGTAACACAGCCTCCCTCCCACTGGATGGCTGCTGGGGAGCCTGGCAGCACAGCATCAAGGAGCCAAAGCGTGTATCTAACTTGGAGATCCAGTGGCAGACAGCTCACTCAAAAATCTTATTACCTCTGACAGGCTGCAGAACTGTTTGATTCATTTGTTTGGAGTTTAAGGCATATGCTGCATGTTCTGCCTTCAGATATAAAAAGGTGCAGCCAGGCAACAGGGAGAATCTGCCTGCTGACCTCAGATGCTCTGGGTCAGGCAGTGTCCTTCCAGAGGGAGGAGGGACTCTATCCTGAGAGCAACACATGAACACAGCGGGAAAACACAGGCAGGGGTGAGGCAAGTGGCTTTCAAAATGGGATTGCACTGAGGGAAGCCAAAAAGATGCCAGAACATTCCTGAGAAGCAAGAGGGAGACGCTTTCTTAGCATGCAGGAAACCGTAACCATCCCTGCAGGGGCTCAGCTGCGTGTGAGGTGACCCACAGCTTGCATCACGTGGGCTCAAACTTCCCAGGAACCAGCTGGTATAAAGTGTGCAGACAAAAGACATGAAAGAACCCTCAGGAGGAGGCAAAACTTCACTGATGTGAGCAATTATAAAGTCCTATAGAAAAAAAAAAAACAGTTGAAGGATGGTAATTTATTGATCCTGAAGATCAGCCCCTTGAAGGGAGCCACAGATTTGGACCATTTCTAGCCTGAGAACTGCATGGCAATAAGGACATCAAAGGTGGTGAGCAAATTAAAGCCCACCTTTTAGTTACCTATTAGTTATATTATCTGTTTCTTCTGTGTTTTTAGCTACTATATTGTCTACCTTTGCCCATGGTAAAAGTTGCACGGAGTCATTCAGTCTTAGAAAGTTGTTTGGCCAGAAAACAGAGCTAGAGGGAAGGACATGACCAGCCATGACACAATGAAGAAAGAACATGTTCATTGTTAAAATTTATTTCATCTGCAGAGGAAATTATCTGAATTTTCTCTGTTTAAACATCCTCTTTAAATACATATTTTTTTTACTACTAAAACTCCATTTTATTAATTGGAGGCATCTGATATCTTTTAGTTTTCTCCCTGCAAGAAAAGGGAGGTGGGATCATTTTACCTCCAGGCTGTGACAAAATCAAGTTTCTGTGGCACAGCTGCCAAGTTTTTGCCTTTCTTCCACCCTTGTATGTGAATGTAAGGACTTAATGCTTCTCACAGGTCTGTTGCTACTTAGTTTTATGATAACTCCACAGTTAAGAAAAATGTGGTGCCAGGATCTGCATGGGTAGAATCTGACTGGCTCAAATCACTTCATGTCCACTGGCAGCTTCCTGTGCAATTCTGCGCTTTAGCAGAGTAGGATTAGAGCTCTCTGTAAGGTTTTCACCTGAAAATGCTCCTACACATCAAATCTATCACTGCAGTTATGAAAGAAAACCAAGAATATATTTGCAATGACAGGTAAATACATATATTTATATAAATGAAGAAGAAAAATAGAAATAACCTTAGCAAGCAGCTATATTCCATGGTTGTGTACAAAGCATTGTATAGTCAGGCTTTGGAGCTGAGAAAAAAGTGGTTTGCATCAAAAGGTTCTGCAACTGTGAATCATAATTGTGCATGATAATACAATTTACCAGGATCAGCCAACAAGGTTTCTGTTCTCTTCTTTTGCATCAGGTGGAAATGAACAATTGCTCTATTTGTTACCAATTTAGGAGCAGTAGGTAAGTAATTATGTCTCAGCAGCCTATTGATTCACCCTTTGGGGACATACAGAGAAGACTTTGGGCCTGGCATCTGTCAGAACGAGCTTTCAGCGGAATCAGGAGAAGGCGGCGCTTGAGCCTCTCTTTCCAAAAAACCCCGGGATATGACACAACACATCCGTCACCGTCCCCTTTCTGTCACCTCCCTTGTGCCAGCAGCATGTTCACACACAACCACAGCTCTGGGGAGAGGAGCTGCCTCTGGTACTGCCCCTCAGCTGTGGCTGCCTTCACACGGACAGGATGGGAACCGAGGGATTATCTTGTCCCTTAGGCACCCTGGGCTCCTACATAACACTGGATTGCTAAAACCCCTTCCTCAAACCCAGCTCGTCCCTTTTCCTTCTGCTGCAGCACAGTCTGACAGGGGAAACAGCCTGCAAAGAGATGAACTCCTTACCTCCTGCTCACACAGTGCTTCAATGTGAAGAAGACTGAAGAAAAACTATGAAAAAATAAAATTGGAGGAAAACGCCCCAAACTTTTCCTAGCATATACTTGTAGGCCATGGAAGTGCAATGCCACTGATGTAGTTCCCAGAAGCAGTAACTTTGGAGTAGGTCAGTAGGGCTTAGAGATAAACTCCTTGCCTGTTGTAAGATATATATCTGTTTATTAAAAAATATACTTTCAACCTCTCTAATGAAATAAGTTATAAAGCATTTAAAGTACCTCCATTCTGAAATCCAGGGTGGGAAAAGGCAATGCAGGCGTTAGTCCTGCTCCTGTCAAGCCTTACACAACACTGTTTGAGATGTTTGAGAGGTTATGTGTTGATCTGAAGCCCTGCCAATCACAGCAGTTGTTGTAACAGATGGGACACGCAAGTGACGGTCCCAGGAAGAGCTCTGGGACTGTCACACACAGAACCTTCAAACTCAGAGTGCCCTGCAGCTCTCATGTCCCCCAGCTTCCCAAAGAAATCTATTCCCTGAACTGTGCAGAGAATTAAAATATTTGAATCACATAATTGTCTCTCTCTAACCTAAAAGTGGCCATTTATTACAGTACACAACTACAAACTTACATGAACTAGCATTAAACATAAAAATTATAAAGTATCACCTCACTGACATTGGCATTTTCTTAACCCTATTCACTTTCCCCCCAGCACAAATTTTTGAGAGGATAAATGACAGCAGAAGTGTTTTCAGTAAAATAAAATATCTATTTAAGAGTGGATCAAGCAAAAAGTCAGTTGATTTTAAAGCGACATCCAAAAGTCATGAGAAGTCTAGAGTTAGGGAATTTACACACTTAATTTAAAATATCTTTTTCATCTTCAAGTTTTGTATAATGTTTATTGAATTAATTTATATTTGGTCTGGATTAAAGTTATTTCAAATTTATTTGAAAATTGTAATTTTCATCTGTAATTTTTCAGTGTTTCAATGGAAAAACAGAAAGAAAACATGAAGGGTTGTTGATGAAAAAGGTGACTGCATGAATTACAGCCTTCATGAGAAGGCTGAAGAGGTCTGGTCTGTCTGTAGCTTCTTGGTACAAGTAAGAGACAGAAGAAGAGTGTAAGAATGCATGTTCCCAACTGTCTATCATCTGGATTTACTTCCATTGGTGAAGAAAACAAATTGTCTTTGTGCTTTGGGGCATCATTTGTCATGAGCTGTTATCTAAAGAAACATTCCCTGCTTCAGGAACACCTTAATCCAGAGTGAAGGTCTTTAAAAAAAATAAATAAAAAACAAATTGAGAGAAATGTCTGTGATGAGAAAACTGAAACAAAGAGAAGAACTAAACTCTTGCTCACATTATTAAAAATCTCTGAAAAAAACCACAATGCAAGCTTGATATTGGCTGCAATTGCCAAAAGGTTACAAAAGAACACCTAAGACAAAGTTGATGCTCCTTACATGATTTCTTACGTTGTTACTTAAACCATTCAAGATGGAGATGTCTAAATGCAGCTTCCCAAATGGAGCCACGTGGGACATGTGAAACACAGGAACATCCCACAATAATGATGAACAGATACCGACATCGCTGATCTTCTGACATCACTGATCTGCTCTCGTGCACTTTCTTTCATCCCTACATAACTACTGATTGTGATGTACGAGATACGTATATACAAATATTTGGGCACTGAATTTAATAGATACTATACTGACAGTGAAAAATCAGAGTTGGATCAGGGGTACAACCTTCACAAAGACATCTTGCCACCTGACCTCACAACAGAAGGAAAAAAAGCTTTTGATAGAACTGTCAGGTGATGAGGAACTCGAGTTCAAATCTAACAAAGCGTAGCTTAGCAACTTTCTGTGATGAAGGAATGAATTAAGTCTGGTGTCTGACTGAACCCTTATGCTCCACATTTCTCTGCAAGAGTGGCTTTCTCTGCCTTATTCACCACTGAAAATAAGTAAACCAGACTTTTAACTGGAGCTTACCAATATCTCAAATGACAAAAAAGCAACTGTGGAGCAAGCGCACACTTCCTGCCAGTGCCAGCCTTTGATTTCCCCAGGTGCTACT
This sequence comes from Pseudopodoces humilis, assembly GCF_049639895.1. Lineage (NCBI taxonomy): Eukaryota > Metazoa > Chordata > Aves > Passeriformes > Paridae > Pseudopodoces > Pseudopodoces humilis. Next base: position 29,503,629 of record NC_142207.1, on the reverse strand, counting down.
TTAAATCATAGCTTTTCTCTTCATTTGAATTTTGTCAAGAGTGAGCAAGGTGAACTTTGATGTCTGCTCACTGATACCACACTGAAGAATGGGCAGGAAGCTCAAAACAAATTAAATAACTTGAAAAGGCAAATCATTGTTGCAGCCCAGCAGCATAGTGCAAGGGAGCAAGTCATTTATAGCATTTTGATTGTTTCTTATAATTTAAAGAAACTTTGAAAGCATTAATAAAAATGCTTGCTTCATTGAGATTCCCTTTGATATATTGTCTTGTACCTGCAATGTTTAATAAGGATGTTATAAATTGAACAGTTTAGGCTTTCTCTGGCACTTATTTTAGTAGAAAGAATGGAGGCACAAGTCTGATAAAGGCATAAAAGTGAAAGGAAATGAGAGACGAGTTTCAAGGAGACAGAACAAAGAAAGAAAGTTTGGGAGCTGCTCCTTTAGAAGACATTCCTTATCCTTTATGACTCACTCCAGCTCTTTCATTCCACATTTAATACTAGAATGGGGAAAGGCTGACTACCTAATTTTGTCTTGTATTCTGAACAGGGTCTGGCTAAAAGAGTTGGATTTGAATTGTTTACGTACACCAGGGGTATCAAAATAGCCAGATGTTCAGGTAACAGGGAGTATGCAGTGAATTGTCCCTGCAGAGAGGAACCCTCATGCCAAACCCCCCTGGAAAACTGCCTTAGGGGAGGACACATGCAGGTGTTTCTGCTGCAGGACAGGTGGCAGCTGCACGAGGGGCTATGTGCAAGTGCAGCTGCCATCCCAGCACCTTGCCTGAGCACAGAGCAGGAGCTGCAAGCACGAGCCACACAGCTCGGTTCAGAGAGGGACAGCTGGGGTGCCTTCCTGGAGGAGGAGTTTTAAAACATTACGGAATAACATTGTGGGATAACTCTGTACTACAGTCATTACCCGCTGGCAGATGCAGCAAGGGATGCTGCAGAGGTAAGAAAAATGATCTCTTCTTACTGCTTTTACTGTGCAGAGTTGTAACAAGTCTTCTTTCTTGGGCTTTTAGAGCAATTTCAGTCCTGAAGACAGACACCAGGGAGGAACAAACAGGGATGAGACTTTTGGCTGGGTTTGTTGTCCATTTTTGACCAGACAGTGTTTCAAACTAGGAAATAGTGAATGGGAAAAAGTAGGACCACAAAACCAGAAAGGTATTAAAATGTTTGTACTGGAAAAATGTCTGTCAGCTGTCAAAGATGTGAGGAAGCCCATTAAAAGTAGGTCTGCCAAAACAAAAGTAGAGTTCAGCCCAGAACAGTGTAAGGAAAATTTCTCTTGGGGAAATAGAAAGAAAAGAAAGACAGAAAAGACCTAATTAAAAGTGAAGGTCTTGCAGTAAATAAATGATTAAACCTACTTCAAAAGTGTGTAGGAACAAGATTCTCTGAGAAAAATGTTAAGTTACAGTGTAGGACTCCCCTCCCCCCCAAGAAATTGTTAATTTTTTTGGTTTTTAATGGAGAGTAGTAGTGAAATCCTACTGTTTTATAAACAGAGCATTAAAGCACAGATATGCCTGCCTAATCAGTTACATTAGAATCCCCATGGCTTTCAAGAGACACATATATTAGTTTGGATTAAAAAAAAAAATCCAATAAAAATAAGTTTATTATTTCCATTTTGGAGATATCTTCTCTCTCTACAATAAGAAAATTTCATCACTTTCATTTCAGAAGTAATTTTACATGCAAACCACAGTATTGAATCAGTATCATATTAAAACACATGAATAAAGGTACCAGTGGGAAACCAAATTAAGCCAGCACTTAAATGCTTTCTTAAATTATATTTCCTATTGCAATTTCCCTACTCCACTAAGTTGAGTTAAAAGCTCTGAACAAGCATTTGTTCTATAGGGTACCCAGCTAGGCTGAATAGAAACCCTGAGTATACTGAGTTCCCTCTTGAGAAAACTTAAGAGTGACAGGAAAAAATATGGAGTGGGAGGCTGCAAAAATACAATTCCAGGAACACATCAGAGAAAAAAAAAGTCACAGATGAAAATGTAAATTAATACGTAGGCATCTTAAGAAAATCGTTACAATTAGGAAAGGAAGAAGGAGAAGAGGAACCAAGTTTTTTGTTTCATTTTGAGGATTTCTGAAGGCTTATAATTATATGAAAAGCATAGTTGAAATTTAATGAGTTGCAACTGGTTGCATTATTTTAATTAGTTTATGGCGATAAGGATGAATCCATAGCAGACAGCTGTGAAGATTTGTTATTTTAATCAGCTAAGCAGACAGGAAAATCAAGAATAGCCTTGATCCACCACAGCAGACTCTGTTCAGCAGGGCCATGAGGGAAAAGACCCTCGGCAGCCACACATCACAACTTCTGTACTAAAAAAGGGGCTTGTTGGCTGTTTTAGACAGGGAAAACACTCCAAATAAATAGCATCCACTTCACAAGAACAAAGCATTTCTGAGAGGCCAAAACAATAAGCATGACAAAGACCAGAGTTATCAAGATTATTGCAGCCCAGCAGCTACTTGGGCATGCTTGCAGTGTGTGTTATGTACAGATTTATAACGTAAAAACAAAGTATAATTAATGATTACAGCTTTACCTGATTTGTTTTGGGGCTAAGGGACAAAACAGGTACTCTTCAGTCAAAAAAGTTTAGGGCATCTTGGAAGTAAATTAGATTAAGTGCAAGAATAACCAGCTCCTTTTAAAAAGCTGCTGAATATTTCCACACCAGTCATATGGACAGATCAATTAATGAAACAAATTTATGTCAGAATTCAAAATGTTGTAAGCAAGGATACAGCTGTTGATATCTCTGAAAACTAAATTAGACTTGAAAAAGCGTTTCCTTTACATCATTCATCACCTTTTCTTTGTTCTTGACTAGATCTGCCGGGAGAAATGCACCTGGATTTATCTTCTCCTGACCAATAACCTCAAAATTTGTTTCCTAGCAGCTGCTGGGCCACTTGTAACAGTCTGAGTGACTCTGTGACTGGCAGAGTGACCTTCAGGTAGGCAAAAGTCTGACCTCTCAAGCTAAGCCCAGGTTCACACTTCGTCCCTGGGTTTGAAAATAACCAGTTATTTCTGACTCTGTTCACATTCTCCACATACATTTTCAATCCTACTTAAAGATAAGTTATTACTATACACAAATTACAACACATAGACTTATGAGTTAATAATTTACTTCTCTAGCCGGGGAATTTTCCTTTTAGTGCATTATAGATGAACCACAGACAAATTCAGTATTTTCTTGAATTAAGCTCATCTAGCCAATCTAATTCTGAATATATCAAGCAGTGCTGTTCTCTGTGGGGACAATTTAGAATGAAGTGTGCTTTGGTATAAGGAAGACTGTCAAGTATTACCCAAGACTGGATAGAAATTTGTAAAAGATGCCAACACCACCAGCAGCACAGTCTGGATTACTAATCTCTGCTCTTTCACAGCAAACATTATTGGGTTTTTGGCCAAAACATTATTAGGGATTTTTGGCTGCTACGAAAAGATCATTGGTCCTTCACAGAAATTAATTTTAAACATAAAAAAGTTTAAGTAAGAGTCAACACAGGCAAGATTAAACTAAGATGTTATTTCCTTATATTCAGGGATTAGTCAATCAACAAATCAATGATTTAAGACTGACAATGGGGAACAAACACTTTCCTTCCTGGGAGGTGTTTGCAATGCATAATTTTAGTCACAGGGCAACCTTGTTAATGTAAAGAAATGTAAAGCCTGTGTCTCACATGTTCTCCACCTTCAGAAGTAAAGGAACTTCTTCCAGGTTCATACAGCTGGTTCCAGGAGGTTGGGGTATAAATAAAGCCTACAGCTGCCAACAGGGAATACTGAGTGGATTTTGACTTAGCCATCAAATTGGTAAGATACAAATTACACAGGGAACTAGACCCTCCCTATTACACTGACAGCAAATATCACTAGAAAAATACAGAAGCTTATAAAATAATTTTCCCTCATCCTGGTACATTCTGAATTTGGCAATTAAAAGCCACTGAATATGAAGAGTCAGGCCCACAGTGTTTTCCCTCTGAATAGAGCATCCTTTGTATTCTTCAAAACCTGATGTCACTTGTGTCTCCCCTTCCTTTTTGAATCTGAGCAATGCCGAATCCATTTATTGTTGCTAATTGTCCTTCATTAGTTACTTTGCAGTTTTGATTGGTTTGACTCTTCACCCTAATTGATTTGCTACTGTAATTGACTTTCCCCTCCACTGACTTGCCTTGTGTGTTTTATCATTTTAAAATGTAGAAGAAACACAGAATGGAATTAAATTCCCAGTAATTGCTTATTACCATCTTGTGGTGCTTTCCATTTTCCACCCCTAAAACACATGGCTTCAAAGTTGTGTGCTGTGCCATTTTTTAACTGGTATCTGTTATTTTTCTGAAATATCATTCTATGTCTTCCATCCTCATCTTTTTCTTTTGCTGTTCACTCCTGACATTGAGATCTTACTGTAGCTCCTCACCACTGCCCTGAAGCTCATCCTAAATTCGTTAATATCCATAAGCCTTTCCTCCACCTCTTCTACTTTGCTTTTTTTTAGTGTGGAAGCAGTGAGGGTTTCACAGGGTACATAATAATCCACACATGCAAAAACCCTGCCAAGTTTAAATCCTCTGCAGCATAAATAGGCTGTGGACTCTCAAGCTATAAATCAACAGAATTTGCCCACGTGCCTACTGCAATATTTTGATAGGGTGAAGAGAGGAGCCTCTCTTTTTCTGGCATGGCATCTTTAATCTGTAACCATGTATTTCCAGAAACACCCAGAACAGACATGCACTAGAGAAAGACCAAATTACTCCTGACTTGAAGAAAGAACAAACAGTGTCATTAGGGGAGGCACCCATCTGGTCTCTCCCACTCCAGAACCAATGCACCACTAGAGCTGGGTGGGCACAGTGTTTCCCCAGGCCCTATGAAAAGAAGAGCAAGGAGAATAATTCAATGCACTGTTCTTAGTCCCATTTCATCCCCTTCTCTTGTTTCTCCATTAAAATCCTTTCTGTCCAATTCTTGCAATATTTCATCCTTGCTCCAACTCCCTTGCATGACTGCTTTTCATCCTCACTCACAGTTTTGTTGCCTTCTTTAACTGCAGCTTTAACACTTCCCCTTCATTTTCTTCCCTTCTTTGCTTCCACCTCCAGTTCAAAAGTGTCTCATTTTCCTGCCTGCTGACTCCTTAAATCTGCTCCCTTGCTCCCAGCTCTCTTAACCTCCTACCAACCACTCTCTTCTTCCTCACCCTTAGCTGATCTGGGTCTTTGCATCTATACTGCTTACAAAACAATTATATTCTCTTGCCTTTTTTTTTCCCCTTCCTTGATTTAGGCAGTCTTTCTCCCTCCCTCACATTTCCTTCTTCTGTGATCACAGAATTGCTTTATTTTCATGTAGATGTGGACTCTAAAATGCCTCCTGAAGGTGTAGAGGCAAGGTTCCTGCTCCCAAAACAACAGTGAATTCATTTTACTAATGTTCCTCCTATTGAGCTACATCACTGCTTAGCAAATGGTGCAAAACTTACATATGCAGACATACAGATGTATATATAAAAATAAAAGAACTAAAACCAATCTGAGCACAGCCATAGGTATCAATGAACTGAAAAAAGGGGCATGTTATTAGCTATGTAGGGAGAGACTGCCTTAGCTCAATGTAAGTTAAATTGTGCATGGAGAGAAGGGAACACAGTGAGTGAACGATGGAGAAAAAACTGATTCAGACTCAACCTGCTCAGGAACAGCTCTCTTGAGCTATAAAAATTTCAGTTTATAAAATAATCTATTCTGACCTGCACTGGGACACACCCAGACCTCTTCAAAGGCTTTTTTCTTTGACATGGAAAAAATTGTTTTACTCTTTAATGAAGAAAGAGAGAGTTAGAAAGTTCTTCAGTAGTGCAAGTACTCATTTTTCATACTCTGGGGAATGAAACTCACCCCTTTGCAGCAAGTTAAATTTTTGCCCTCCTGTTAATACCTGAATGACAAAACACCTGAGTTACAGGCAGTTGTTAGTTATGGCACCTTTATTAACTGGGGGAGTTCAACCCATAGAACCTCCCTAACAATGCTTTTTACTGAAATAGGAGCATCTACAAGGAAAAGACCCAGGGAAACTGATCCTAAAATAAACACAATGTGATGAATACTACATTAAGGAGGTGCACTGAGTTCCAGGCTTCGTATCTAATTCAAAAAGCACACAAGTCTCCTCTTGTGGAGATGGCCTTCTTCAACTGCTTCTTACTGGAAATCTTGGATGGAGAGATCCTAAGAACATTTTTGGGCCTCTGTAGTTTTCAATTTACAAAACAATTTAAAAAAAAAATTGAGAGCACCTCCTCTTCATATTCTCTCGACTAGTGAAATCCCAGCCCCACCAATTTGATCTAGATCAGTGTGTACTGCTCAAAGATTCCACAAAAGCTTACAAATCTTCTCTCTTAAAAAAATATTCCTTATTACAAAATGTTCTGTATTCATTTATTGCTTTGGCCAATTTATATCCAGTCTCCCTCTGCTGAATTTGATACCAAGTTATAGTGGACACCAGCAAGCTTGGTGAGCACATTGAATTAATGAAAATTTAAATTCCATGAAGCAGGGAAAATACCACAGATTCTTTTTTATTTAATTGCATAGAGCTATTTTATGACTGGGCCCACAAATAGTTACTTGCTCAGTTTCTTATTTTAATTACAAGTTTGGAATTTTCTATACGAGTTTTAGAGTCTCTTTCTTGTATGCTGTATTTTTAGAGCTTCATTTACATTGTTCTGCTATATTACAGAACTGTGCATATTATTTGAAAAGCAAAAGTGACAATTTATGGAGAGTCTCAATTTTAACTGCATTTTTTTGTTTTCCCTTTTTCTTAATTAGAACGCTTGTTAATTGAGAGTTTTGAAAAGGCAAGCCAACACATTCTTACAGTATTCAATATCTCCTAACAAACATTTCACTCTATTTATGCCTTGGACTTATGAAAACAGCAAAACAGTAATAAGAAATATACTTCAGTTTATAGTAAATTGATGTTTTCAGCAAAACATAATTAGAGTTACTATGCAAAATGGGATAAATAAGTTATTCTGATGCTCATAGAACCCAGCATAACATATATTTGCATCTTAAACACATGGCAAACAGTATTTGTAGGGCAGCATAGCAGGTACCTTTGCCCCAGTTGCTCTGCACAGTACCTGTATTTCCCAAAGAAAATTTTATTTTAGATACTCATGCTTACTTTGCTCCATAGCTACTCTTCATTTGTTTCACAGTCACCATGGAAATAGGTTACAGCAGTGGGCAATTTTTTAAAAAATTCTCAAACTAGATAATTTTCTCAGGAGAAACATGGATTTGGGCTATTTTTTCTGCAGAGCCCAGGAAAGTCTGCAGATTAATTTTTCATGAGATCTAGCTTGTACACCATAGCACATGGCAGATTTTGCTGCAACATGATTAATACGAAGTTCTGTGCTAAGCACTTGTTAGGCATTAAACACTTTCCAAATTCCACATCAGTCTCTCTTCTGCTTGGAACCCTGACATGACTCCTTGCTTTGAAACCTGAAGGACATTGGACAACATCCTTGTGTGTGTGTGTGTGTGGGTAGATAGATAGATTAGATAGATAGATTAGATAGATAAATAGATAAACAAACAGAAAGACAGATAGGTACACACGTGTATCTAGACACAGATACACACAGACATGAGATCTTGACACTGATATTCCCTATCCAGACCTGCTCTCTGGATTCTATCCCAGGACTTGTTAGATTGAAAGGGCAGTTGTCTGTGCCTTGGCTTCCAGCATGTAAACAAGGTACATGATAACTTCTCCTGGTAGCATGACTATTTCTATGGTTTGAACTCAATTCCACCCTTTGTGGCTTGGGCTGCTTTCTGAGGACCTTGTCTATGGGTGCAGGACCTGGAACCCACAAAATTATGCAAGGTGATGCTCAGGCACTTGGTGCCTGACAGGAGGCAGATGGGCTGCAGAGCCACAGGCCACTCTTGCCTCCCAGCTGGCTTTTGTAAAAGGCTCTTTTGACCTCACTGACTGCTTTCAAAGCCTGCTGGTAATTTCACGCTGCTGAGAACTGCATTCTGCAATGACAGCTCATGACAGTGTCTGTCAAAAGGAAATAGCAAAGAGACTGCAACCATTAGGGAAATAGCCTAACAAATATCACTGGAGGACCATACTAAAGGAGCACTATTACGAGAGAGGCAGAAAAAATAAACAGCAGGACACATTTCAATATAAACATTTCATTTAACAGTGTAGTAACTTCCCAAATTTATCTCTCTGATAAACTACCACTGCTCAATTTTTACCCATGTGTGTTGTGTAAATAGGTGCTGACATTGCTCACGTGCTATGCAGTCCACAAGATTTTGTATCCAAAAGGATCATGCTTAGATATTTTAATTTAAATTAAAGGTGTCATCAATGCCAACCTTTCATGGCTCACCAATGTTTTGACCTGACCTTGCACATAAAGCAGAGTAAGCCTTTGGAAAGTAAATCCAGCTTGGAAATGTATAGGTCAGTAAATTCTTTACCTAAAAACTGATGGGTGCTTGGGAACTGCAGCCCAGCATTCTGATAATATTCACACCAGATTATCAGTGTCAGCCTAATCCTGAATGGTCACCAGCCTTCTACCCCATCATGGTGATCATTATTCACTTGAACTGCAGCCCAGCTCAAACAACTCATTTCATGCAGGCTGTTAAATACAGAGAGAAAATCTGCTCCAGTGGGAAGCTTTTCTTCATAGCAGCATAAAAGACTAATGTGTTGCCTTGCTTTGACCCAGATGGGATTGCTTATAAGCAAATAGCAAATCCTTGATGTTGGATTAATTTATTTTTCAATCTCTGATGAGGGAATCCTTCCCTCCACCGCTCCACTACACTTATGGGAAGTTTCACATTTTCAAACACTTTGCTTCTTTACTCGCTTGTGTTGCTAATGCAGTATTACATGACTGCTACAAGTGAGAGCTGAATAATTTTTATGCATATTTTTTTCTACCTGAAGATAATGGCACAAGGCCTGCAGAGATGGCAATCAAACATATCGGGCATGCAATCAAGGCCACTTTACAACACTCATCTTCTCTCACGAATTTCACATTTCCACTCACCCTCTCAATCAATCTGTTGTTATTCTATTTGCCTTATGTTCTAACTCAACATGTCATCACTGTTCAAAATACATCACTTCTACCCTGGCATGCTACTTTTGCCTGTCAGCTGTCATGAGAGCTTGTGACCAATCAGTATTTTGCTTTTTCTGCTAGGGACCACTTAAAACATCCTCAATCACTTCCCAAGATTCAAACTCTGTCTCTTGCCAAAGTAAGCCACCACATTAGTTACCTGGATTTTCACATGCCATCTATGAGCCTGAATCAGAGTTACAGAATAGGGTTTACTAAGGGTGACAATCAGAAGGGCTCTGTAGGCTGATTAACTACACTTCATGTGGACTAAACACCAGCTTGCCTGACTAAAAGACAGAATTTAATAAAAACAGAGTGCTGGTAACATTTACTGCACTAACATCTGAAGCACAACAGCTGGCATATGCAATCCATAGAATAGGTGTCGTATACAAAACAAGGCATTGCTAACAGCCTTCGTGTCTTGGCTACAAAATCATGTAGGATTAAGGGACCCTTAAAACCTACTCAAGACCCTTAACTGCCTACTTCAACCTCTTGGTCAAAGAATGGCCAGTTAGAGAAGGTTGTCAGTGCCTTGTTTATATTATTAGTTCCAACCAGTGCTCTTAAAGTATTGTCACTCTTCTGCCTCAGTAAAGAAAGGGTCAGTAACACTTCTGTTGTGACTTTGGGTTCTCTAATGGAGGCTTCACAACACACACAGATGATGCATTGCAAAGCTTCACTGTCTTCACAAACCTCCTTAATACCAGGAATTTTTAGCACTGCCTCTCTTAGGCCTGGATTTCTCTCCTGTATATCATTAACATTTCATACCCTTACAGAAGGGATGCCAGAGCTGCTGTCTTGTGGCTCCTGTGTTTACTTGCAAGTACAGTTGGCTGTATTTTCCAAGGGATAGGACACTGAGTGATGGCAGGTAATTGGTGCACCACTGGGCTGGGCTCCAGCCAGCTCAGAAGGCTCTCCCCTTGCTCACTGCTCTGGGAGAGTTTATTTGCAGAGGCACCAGAGCACGTCCTGGTGCTCATCCAGGAAGGCTGGCACAGACCTGAAGCCAATGAGCCCTGTTGAACTCAGCCAAGCTCAGCTGAGGGGCAGATTCTCCATCTTCCCACTCTGCTCCCCTCACTCCTGGTTCTGGGAACACAGCCCAGACCCACCTGAGCAAGCTCTGTGCACTGCCAGGCTTAGTTGGGAAAACAAGCAGCCTTCTTCTGGGCCTCAGTTGGATCTGAAAGCCACTTAACCATATTTGTATTGTGTTGCACCTGCCAGACCCAGACTGGAAGGTGAGCCAATACAAAACCCACCCAGCTGGCTGTGCCCGTGCCATTGCTCACACAACAGGGATCCTGTGCCTATGGAAAACAGCGTGCTATTTGTAATGGTTTGTTACAGAGCACGTTTGTCCTTAAAGTAATAATGAGTTCACAACTCTAAAAGAAATCAATCTAAATATTCCTAGTTTACATTACCTGATTACAAACATAATAGTGAGCTTTACTCATTTGTCTGAAGTGGAGACGCTGCAGAACATAATGTAGCTCTTTTCTAGTTTCATTAATATTGGGAAATGCACAGAGAGATGCTCTGACCTGTCCAAATTAACATTAACAATGTTTCCCCTTCTATGTTGATCAAGCACATCTAAATGATGGCTAAGAGTTGACCAACAAAAGGTAATTGATTTTTCTGACATTTATTTGCTTACATCCAATAACCTCATTCCTCAAAGTAAGTTCATCAGTATGCTGAAAAACAAGCTCTAACTTCTGAAAGCTTGAACGACTGCTGCTCAATCTTATAAAGCTGGAAAAAGCTAGAAATAGAAATATTCTGCATGAAGGAGGAAGATAGGAATGACTGCCCAGCACACCAGCAGAGATACAGAGAATTCAGTCAGATACACTCCACCCATCATCTTCATTAAACATCAGGTTTCTCTTTGCTGTACCTTCAGCTTATGAAGCACTTTTCACATTTCAAAGGAGTTAAGTTTAAATAATCAAATTACTGACATATTTGTACAAGTTACTCTGCAGCACACCTGTAATACAGTGGCAATGTCCTGGATCACTTGACTGTCACTGCTAGGACAGAGTGCACCCATCTACCACACACTGCACCTGTATTCCAGCACAGATATTAAACAACCCAGTTTGCTCTTTGGATATATCCTCATTAGGGAATTCAAGTGTATCCAAAATAGAAATGAGCTCAGATGATTCAAATAGTTAAAATAACGGCAAATACACTGCCTTTGCCAGGGAGATATGCAAGACACTGGGAAGCCACGGCATTGCAACCTTTTTACATTAGTGTAAAGCTGTTTCTTGTCTGCCTTCCAAGTTGTGTAAAAATGCCTACAGATATCACAAGAGAATCATTAAAATTTTTTTTTTTTTTTATGTAGGAAATTAGTCTAAAAGGACTGAAAGGCATGGGTCAAACACCTTCCAAAACTTGCTCAGAGTGACAAGGTAGCAAATTCAGTTGCTGGAAGGTCCAGTTTGAGACCTTTCCTTTAGATCAAGTGTAAAATATTTATAGACAATTTGGATACCAAATTCCAGGGCCACTTATTTGCTTTTCATGCAGGTTGTTTAGTTTCATGTCCATCATTCTTTGGACACAGCTGTAAGCCTCATTATTCATTGTTAGCAATCAAAGCAGCCTCAAAACCTGATTTTCACAGGTGGTTGCTCCTATGTCTCCCAAAGATTTATAGGAAAAATCTGTTTGTATTTATACAATGTGAACTTTTCTCAATGTACATAAGATTTTCAGCTATTTTTCACTGGTAATTTACAAGGTTTTTCCACTTAGCAAGCAGCTAAGGTGTCTTCATTCATCAGTCATAAACAACATGAAACTATTTTACCGTTGATAGATTCTGGACTTTTAGGGATTTTCTTGCAGGAAGTCGGGAACATGGCCAGTATGATACAGCTACAGGAATGAAGTTACTTGTTCATATTTTGACATACATTTTTGCATAAATACAGACTCCAGAAAGCAACTGGTTAACTTAGGGTCTATAAAGGCACAGTATTCCAATGTGAAATGTTCATTACAAGCTTGTAGTTTATAAAATACTGGAAAAATCTCAGCAATTTGCTCAGTATTTAGGCTAAGTGACTTCATACCCAGGAGTAATTACATTGTGCATGCCCTTCCAGACAGGAATGCTGGGATGCTCTGCATAACAGAGCTGTAACTGAATTTCTTCCCACCTGAGCCTTGATAAATTAAAGCAGTCACAATTTTAGTAGAATCCTTTAGTTGCCTGAAACAAAACACGGTATTGATCCCTTTCCAGAGGAGGGTAAGAGTGGTCAGTAATCCACATGATCATGTTCCTCTTCCCAATCCGTTTTGTGGGGCTTTTTCAGACAAATTTGAAGCCTAAGAATGACAATTCCTCAACATTTGTAAAGTGAAAATACTCATAACTTTATGTAAATGCAGGTGTGTTGTCCTCAAATCAAACCTTTAATTCAACAATTCTAAACACACCGGCACTTGCAAAGTTGTAGAGATTAATTCACATGGTTGTGAATTGATTTATCTCTTACTGATTTGGCTATATTGATTATTCTGATGCCTTCTTAACTGGCTTAACTTTGGATGTCATTTTCAGTATATGTGCTTACTATACTTCTCTCATTTGATTAAATTAGAGCTGTGAATCAATTCTCTCTGCCATGCAACTGAATTTTCAGGTATGGTTTCACTTCATTTTGTATTGTTGTTTAGCCTCCTGCCCCCCAGACTGTTTCAATAAATGTGCATTCATTCTACAGGGTTGCAAATGGAAACATTATTTTACTAATTTTAATAGTGAGGCTCACGGGTAAGTCTTGCTCAGCATCACAGAAGGGATACATTTGCTGACTTACAATATCTTTCTCACTTAACAAGCTTCTCAGCTTCTTTTTGGAATGAAATCCCTGCAAATTGAGGCAAATTTCTCATCAGTGATTCTGGAAACTGGTGGATACTTGACAAGATGTGAATACAAAAACAATGCAGTGGCTTCTCCTCTTGTTTATATTTATCCTAAACTCCTCCATTCCTTGTCTATTTTTTTCCTTTTTTCATACCCCACAGGAAGAAGAGGAAAGAGATTTTTAGATGTCAAAATTAAAAAAAAAAAAAACACACCATTAAAAGATTTTTGCAACCGAGAGGTGTTTGTAAAATAGCCCCAAGACTGGTTTTGCACAACAGTCTATACTCACAGTAGAGGATCCAGAGTCTCATGCATGGGCACATAATGTTGTAAATTATGATGTAGCTGCAGATGCAGCCCTATTCAGGATAAATGTAACTTTTGGAATCTCTACACATCCTAAAAACCAACTCCTCCTTTTTCCATAGGGTCAATTGCAGATTTTAAGCAATTATTTTATAATATTTTTGAAGTGTAAGACTTTTCTGTAAAATCTTTTATTCAAGATCCAGTAAAAGAGATGAGGGCTGTGCAAAGGTGTGCAGCATAGAGCACTTTCATTTTATGTGAATCTTCCATAAATAGGAAACACTCATGTCCAAGTGATTCATTGCTATACAAGGGATGTTTTTTCTCTACTTGTGAAAGAGAAATTAGACAGAAACTAGAATTACATACCTGCATACACTGCTGCTCTTGACTGTGCATAATTCAATGACTTCTCACCACTCACTGTGTTCACTACTAGAGCTTTTTTGAGGCAACCCTTCCTCTGACTACATGACAACATAATCCCAAAGGTATGAGCATTTTTTATATGATGCCAAATAAATTATATTGATCCTCTGTGATTAGGCTCTACATTTGTTTCAAGGAAGATCTGAACCTTTAGGAAACAGAATCCATTGTCTTCTGTTAATCAAGTCCACTGTTTTTCTTCTGTAATTTAAGTCTCTGTACTTCACGGTAACTCTAGAGTTATGTAGTTCTCTGCATAATCATTATGGAAATAAGTGGTTTAGAGTTTAAGAGAAGTAGAGTACACAGGCAATTACAGAAGGGTGGAGTTATTTTACAGGATTTTTTACCTAACAAAATACCCTGGGTCAAAAGCCATGAGTTTTAAGATCTTGACTGACCTTTGCTAAAACCCTCAACTTTTACTGTACTGATTCCACATCCCACCTTCTTCCCAAGCACTGTCCCTTACAGCTGCTGCTGTTAGAAGCTTCTCTGTGCTGTCAGCCTTTGTTCTGATTGAGACTGCACTGAGAGCAGTTGAGCATAAACGTATGTTGACAGAGAGGCCTGAGAGTAGTTTCTAAACCCAAAATACATCACCTTCACATCAGCAAAACTTCCTCAAATTCATTTACAGCCATCTTAGACATAATTACAACACAGTCATTCTTTACTTTGGGTAATTTTTGTATGTACACAGCCCTCTGTCATTCTGATCAATGCAGGGAAATATTTCAATACATTTGCAGTGCATGCATTTTCATTGCTCATATTAAATCTAATTTACTATTTTCACAAGCTATCTGGTGCTAATTACAGACACTGAATTACAATAAGCAGGAGTTATTGCTTTTTAAGAATACAGTTTGATGGCCAGAACCCAAAATTCTGCTCTGATAGCACAATGACACTGTATATATTTTTTTGCTTTGGGAAAATTGTGAAACACCTAACACCTCTGACCTCAGTACACTTCTTTTTAGCACAGATTCATACCTAAATATAATAATAGAAACAATAAATTGCATTTTGGATGGTATGCCTCTTGTCCCTGCCCACACCTTCAATTCCCCTTATGTCCTTAAGGCTGTACTGAAAGGTCTGAAATAAGTAGGTATTGTGGGGACACTTTGTGATCAGTGGTGTCTTTAATGTTTTTTAACTGTCAGGAACCTTCCCACAGCATTAAGGACAATGTGTAGGCACAGTGTGCTCGTGGTGTTTATTTACATCCCTCTCTTTCTCCCCACCCTGCTGCCCAGAGCCAGGCTCAGTGCTGGCAGGTCTGCTCTCTGCATGTGCAGCGTGGCAGGGAATGAGCCTCTTCTGCTGGGAGTTAAAGGGTTCTGGCAGGGACAGGCCCCTTTGCCACCAGCCCCAGAGCCAGCCCCACTAACCCATGCCCCAGGCTGCAATGTGTGGCTTGGGACACACTGGTCTCCATGGCTAAGGGCTGCACAGGGTAACTCTCACAGCTGGCCATCCTTTGCTTTGGCAAGCATCCTGAGCCCTGTTCCCTCCAGGTGCCTTGGATTTACCATTCTGAGAGCTCTAACCTTAACCTAAATCCCTTGGAGAGTCCCAGGAGCTCAGCCACATGCCCTGATTAATTTTGAGGGGTGAATTTCACCAGCAGTCCCCATATCTCTGTGCCCTCCCCTTTAAACCACACTTAGTACATGACTAAGCTACAATTTTCTCCTTCTTTGAACAGGAACAGACACCAAGGTGTTTCCCCATGTAGGAGGCCTGGTGCCAAACCACACAGAAATTCTGGTTGTGTACTTTCACTTTTCCCTATCTCAGTTATCCAAACTGCTGTAAATCAAGTTAAGCACTCCTATGCTAAGAATCTGTTCACAGATAGCCAGGAAAATGTTAAGTGCACATGTTCACTGCACACTGGAGCACTCAAACCGCCCTGACAATCCGTGCTCAGGGCAGGTGACAGCAGCAGAATGAGATGTAGACAGTCCTCAAGGCAGAGGCCAAGGAATTAGGATTTCTGAATACACTGTGATGTGAACTTGCTATGTGCTTCAGATGAACTGACAGGGAACAATTGCTCCCTATTCACCTTGGCTGATGTTATGGTGGTTATAACCTGTTACAAAAAAAGCTAGAGGAATACTGGCCATGAAGACACCTGAACACAGTTTAAAGAATACAACAATTCCTACAGTACAGCCATGAGAAAAACAACATCCTCTGCAATACAGTTCATTAACTTCCAGGGAAGATGTGGATTCCCCATTCCCAGAGGTGCTCAAGACCAGTCTGGATGAGGCTTTGAGTAACCTGGTGGAGTAGAAGGTACCCCTACCCATGGCAGGGGAGTTGTAATTATGTGATCTTTAATGTCCTTCCAACCCAAATCACTCTATGATTCCATGAACTTAGAGCAAATACTGTCCTCAAGATGATGCCATTCAGGCAACAAATGCTGTTACCTGAGGTGCTGAGCTCTAAAACCTAGAGGAAGAATTAAACCTATGGCAAGCTTCCTGTTTCAACTATATTATGTTGAAACATATTCTACATGAAAAATAAGCAAATGGAACAAAGGTGCCATATTACTACATGTTTATGATTGCAACAACCTCTTAATGAATTGCCTGTGTTTTCTCTGTTACCTGCCATCCTTATGTCCAGAGCACATGGATGTGTTGTTACCATCAGATAGATAATCTTCAGGAGCTGCCCTTGCTTCATTTATCAGAAGTAATGCTCTGTACACCTCTTCTGGGAATGCTGAGCTGGCTGCTGAATGCAGAGCCAAGAGGTCTAGATATTGGCTTCCTTCCTTTTAATTATCATCTCACATGTAAAGGAGACTGTTTTATCTTTCAGTGCACAAGGGTCATATAAATAGTCTTTAGTACAGAAAAGAGCTAGACAGTTTCATGGTTGTAATTTAGAATGTAGTTCCATTTCAGTTAGTCTTGAAGCCAAATGAAGCAGAGAAATGTGAGTTTTTATGATATTATCTCTTCCAAAAATATTGTTTTGATCTTATTCAAATCTCTCTTTCTGATAAGCCAAAAACACTTTGTTGAGATTAGCATTTTTTTATAAAAGTGAAAATGAAATATTCCAGCAACTTCCCAAACTCAGATGGAAAGAAATAAGGCCATGTGTTTTCTGTTCACTTTTTTCCCCTCCTTGAAAGCTACATTAATAAAACCAATTCATCAAGAAGTGCAGCTACAGTGTAAGTATCTTCATTTAAACACATGCCATCAGTGTTTGAACATAACCATGATTGATTTTCTTTTTTCAGATTATATTCATTTGAGGAATTTCACTAGGTAGATGTAATATAGACTTTTCTAAGTCCCTTGACTGAGCACAGCATGACATTCTGATTAAAAGATTTGCACTGTGCTGTATCAGTAGAGCACGTTTTAAATGGATTAGGAACCGACAACTGGACAGATCCCAAAACAGAGCAAGTTACTATTCAGAGAAATCAGGATTTCTTAAACCATGGAACTGCAAAATTAAGCTAAGACTCATAGTCAGAGACTTGCACGGAATTAATTTTTTTGCTCTGCACTTTGAAACAGAAAATGTTGGAATAATATGTCAACATATTTACATTGAATTCTCACTAAAAACAGCCAGGTAAGTCATAATACAAGACACTACCTGCATGAAACACCAGGAAGATGATTCTCTTTTAATGTGCTTCCATACTTGCGTGAGAAGGGAGAGAGAGCACCACCACCTTATGAACACCAGATGTTACAGGAGTAGAAATCATCAGTGCTGTCTGAGGATTTCAGCAGTGACTGCATTTACCCTGTCTGCCTCAAATAGGTGTGCTTTATTAAAAGACCCAGGCTGTTTGTCTGTGGTCTCCAGAACTCTGCAAAGGCCTTCCTGAAAATGAGCCAATATGTTCAGGAACAATTCCCAGTTTGGTTCCACCATCACTTTAAGCCCTGCAGGACTATGAGCACAATTGTAGCTGTGCAAGCTGTTCCTGTTTGCACTACTGAAAAATGGGGGGATCGTAACTTGCCTGAACACTCACAAGTCAGAGATTCCCCTGCCCCCACTTCGGGGAGGGGTGGGCTTACAAGACATTTGTTTTTAAACAAGGGATACAGGACTCTCAGCAAAACTTTGAAATAGCATCACAACTGAAATACCAAGGTTGAAACACCATCACAACTGAAATACCATGTCTCACAACAAAGGAAAACATAGGTATTAAAACATCCTTCATTAGTTTTCAGAGGATCGAGATAAAAAACCTTGGAGTAGCCATGCTTATGAATCTTGATTTGTAGAGCTTGGATTAAACAGGGTCAAACAGAGTCAAAGAGGAGGGTTAAGAAAGAAATAAAGCAGCCTTCTCATCTCAGGTGAGGCTGAGGAAGGGAGAAAGGAATCTACAGCATGTGCCTAAGCAGGACCCTAAAATTCAGGGACCTTTTTGCTGTGTGTTTGACAGGGCTTTAACTAAGTCCTCTTCATTAGATAAAATTTTGTGAACCACTTTCAAGCAAGTAGCTTGCAATGTGGGAAAGGCAGCTTAAACACTTTTGATGCTTAATTGTGAAGAAAAAGTCTTAAAAAATTATTGGGGGCTGGAACAACTCTGCTACATTTGACTCTAAACAAAGAAAAACTTCCTTGCCTTTAAGCGTGTGGGGACATGGGATCATTATTCCCACAAGAGCAGGCATGTTAGTGGCACAGGGGAGGATCTGGAGAACAGAAGCAGCTGGAAATGAAGGAATTGCTACAGACTGGAATCTCCCTCCACTGCATTCCCTCTGTTTTCTAAGGGAGGGAAGAAGACAGGCCTAAGGTCCCCAATACATTTTCTACATCCCTTTCTACAGGAAGGTGACCAGAGAGCATTGTACTTCATGATATTTTTGCTTTACAAAGTTTGAAATTTAGAGAAAAGAGCTGTCTACTTAATTAAATACATCTAAACCCCTAACAATTCCACTACCAAAAAGTAATCTGTCTTTTGGCAAACACATTTTCCCATCCTGATAAAACTTATCAAAATTATGTGGGTCTGCTCCTGTCTTCTCTAGATGTGTGTGCAGGCAGGTAAATAAACATGCACTAAAGCATTGAGACAATCCACCTTGGTTATCCTTTTGGGTACTATTTTGGTGTTCCCTCCATCATTACTCTTGCTGTTTCTATAGCATAATGTCACTTCTGAGCACGTCTGCAAAACCATAAGAATTCTTTGTCCTCTTCATCCTCCCAACAAAGTTTGATTTATTTTAGCACCAGCTATCAAACCTGAAATATAAACATTTTTTCCCTGACGTAAGGAATTATCATAGTCATAGAATATCCTGAATTGAATGGGACCCACAAAGAATGAGATGATTTATAGCTGTTTTTAGTTAAAGGGAAAAAAAAATTAAAAAAATCACAGGATTCACATCTTAGGTGTCTATACCTCATAGATGCAAAAATCACACCACCAAATTTCCCCCCCAATATTTGGTTTGCTGACACATACTGTAAAGTGACTTACGTTTGATCATGCAATAGTCTAATGAATCAATCAAAATCAGCCAGGCAGAGCAGAGCATAATAATCAAAACTACAAAGAGAACTGTAGCATTGATTTTGTTAATCTAATCTCCCCCTTAGCACCAGCCTATCATTAGATCCTTACACCTCCCCAGCTCCTGCCTGGCAGCTGGGGCTGTGCTATATTGACAGCATTCCCATTAAACAAAGCCAGCCATTATCAAAGTACTCTCATCAAAAAATGTGACAACTGCCACTCATGACTCAAGGATTGTGTAACCATAATGCAACTCTCCTTCTAATACTGCCATAAAATTAGTAAATAAAAGCCCTGCATAAAGCAGGGAGATATTTATTAACTTCACTTTTTGTACCACTTAATATACCATTGTTTTAATTGTGTTCACTTGTTATATCTCTGCTCTACAGAAAGCTGCTAGAGTGGTTTGTAAATCCCATTGTGTAAAAAGACAAACAACTGACTCAACCTGCAGTGCAGGAATAGGCAAAAGAAAAATCACTTAATCCCCAGGTGGTTTAGTTCTACCCCACTGCCTGTGATAAAGGTGTAGACACAGGAAAGCAGATTTAGTACAAATATCAAAAGCAAGGCTCAAATCCTAGGTCCCAACTGGCCTCTTAGTGTACCTCTGAAAGTCAAGGGCTTGGGATAAGAAGGCTGCTTCAAACAGTCAACAAGTATTTGCTTCCATATAAACCAGCTCTTTATTAGGCGGGGAAAATAGTGGCCACAGCATTACTCATAACAGGCTCCTGACCCTAAAGGACATCATAAGGTCAAAAAGTGTGCTGAGATCTGCACCACTCTTTAATTAATGCTCTCATCCACAAGTAACACATGGAAGTGTACATAACTTATTATCCCAAAAAAAGAAAACAGTGTCACTCAGGTTTGCCTTCTGGAGGATCTTCTCTTTCATCATTATCAGGACTGTAAAGAAATTAATTTCCTTATTTAGTTGCCTAATGTGCAATGATGTGAAAACTTCTATGCGTCACTGAGTAAAATGGACAAGAGGAAAAACTGAGCATCTTTCAGGGACACTACTGAAGGAAAGTTTTTTGGCCAAAAGAGATTTTTAAATTAAAAACAAACAAACAACCAAAACTCAACAAACCCAAACAACCAAACAAAAACCCCCAAGATTCAAACGACAACAAAAATGGTCAGTTCTACAAATTATTTGAGCTCTGGTTGCCTTGGATGAAAAATCTACTCTAACTCTTCAGTCTTGTGTGTTCTGTGCTGCATACATAATTAAAGCCTACCATTTTTTTATTACAGAGAACAAGCGGCTAGGTTTTTACCAGCAATATAAAAATAACATGACATTTGCTTAGGAACGCTAGTAAAAATTTCGTGATCAAATGCAAGGTGTTTTATGGAAGCTTCCTTTCTCTATCATGATCTGTCATTTTCAGTCAAAACACAGCTAATATTGGACATCTGGGAGAAAGGCTGCTTTTGCAGGCTTTGCTTCATGAGCAGAATATAGCAAATAACAAAATATTTTAAAGTTTTTCCCCTTTGTGGTCAGAAATAAAAAGCATAATAAATATGTTAAAAAGGGCTAATGAGTCCCAAGCAGAGAGATCTTCATCTTTCGAAGACTTTTATGAACCGTAATTATCTAATTACTGTTAATTGGTTGAGTGGGATGAGGGAGTACTGTGGGTGTAGGAGGGCATGCATTGTGCTGCACACTCGGAACTCATCCCAGCACCACTGGGTGTAATACACAACTTGCTCAGGAAAATCAACAATTTACATGAAAAGTTTTTTTGGTTGAATTTGCAGTTTCCATCTGTGGTTTAAAAACTGTTGCTGATTCTTCATGTCCTGTGCATGCTAATTTAGAAAAGTTGACTGGCTTCCTTTCATACCCATGAGATCTAGAAAAATCCATAGAATATACATTTTTATTTTTTACCAAAAAAACCCACCTTCACTCTAAAAATTGCATACTGCAGCCCTGAAGTAACCCTGAAGCAATTTTTTGCATCCTGAATCCTAGACACATAGCAAAGGGCCAACTCTGAAGAAATTTGCCTAAATGGACTCTGTGAATCCATCATGAAGGCTTAAAAAATTCTGAAAATAGGAGATTTGGCTCATGGTGGTGCCATTCTGTTTTTGTTCATATGATTTTAAGTATCTCTAGAACACTGATAAATGGTCACCACCAGTGAGGATTGTGGCAGCATTGTCTCTCAAGGATTAACCCCTCTTCAAGTTTAATGGGAGTGAAATGATCAGAAAAGTATTGGTTAAACACAATAATACAGTTTTTCATACTCAGCTTTGTGCCAGAACACGTTTGCAGGTATGATTATTAAAATCTCATCTAAGCTCTATGCAACATGAAGAGTAAAATTATGTGCTTAACTAATTGTTACTCTGATCTAGCAGAAATTTGAACGAGTGGCCATGTGGTGAAGAGGGCTGGGGAGAGTCAAGCTTTTTTTCTCCAGCTATTTAGAACAAAACTAACTCACAATGCTAGACACAACTGGAATACCTGACTAACATCTTGATCTTTGATCAAATGCTCTCCTCTTCTGAGAAAACAGAATGTATTTTCAGATGTCTGATGCTTTAGGAAAAGAAACGGAAGGGAAAGCAAATGGGAGCACCACTATCTGGCACACATCATTACCTGCTCACTCGGGTGGGCAAGGCACAAACTGAGCCTAATAGCCCTCCTTTGTCTTCTAAAGCACAGCCCAAGGCCCTAAACATATTATTTACTGTCCAGAAATGGGTGTTTCATTAGACAGCCGCTTTGCTTATTAACACCTACTGCAGTGACAGTTGTGTGGTGACAGTGCACACACAGCAGCACTGTCACCACAGCATTAACAGGCAGGTCAGAGCTTGAAGAGCAGCCCAGATCTGTTGAATCAGGGAAGGATAAGCACATCATTGCTGCCTACTCCTCATGTCTTCAGCAACTGAGCTGGTAAAGTGCTGTCCCTGAGAGGCTGGGAATGCACTGGCTCCTTCGCTGGTGTCTCTGCCCAGTTAGAAAAATGCTGGCAAGGGGGAACAGAGGTCTTTTAAAAAAGAAAATAGCAAGGTATGTTTCAGCATGGAGGAACTCAGTGAGGAGAATGAGACCTCAAAGAAATGAGAAGGATAATCTGAATACAGAAGAAATACTGCTGTCTGCATTTATATCAGAGGGATATTTTGCAACCCACTGTAGTTGTGAAAATAGCCACTGCTTTTATTCTGTTTAGTTTCCTAGAAAAACTGAGATTAAGTGCCCTTTGGAAGATCATTTCCACTTAAATACAAAAACACTGCTCTCGCTATATTACTATTACTGCACTACTTCATGCTCTACATTTCAGACAAAATGCTATGCCCAAAATAGTTACTCTCATATTTTGTTTTGCAATATTTTATTCCCAAAATTTCTGTTACAGGCTGGCTGTGCTTGCAATGAAAGATAAGTTCCCATGTGCAACCGGATCAGAGAGGCTAAACCATGTGTTATAGGTCCAGAGCCTCAGCAGTGCTTATCAGAACTTTGAGATTCAAACTGTGCATACCCTTCATGGCCTGGGGTTGATTAAACAACTCTGACTCTTCCATGACCAGGAGAGGCTGTTCCAGGATCTGTAACAGCACACAGTCAGCTGTAACTTTTGTTTACCCAGCCTCAGCCTCTTTTAGTATTGGAGTGTATGAGTATTGAGTGACGACTTGGGGATTTTGCTCAGCAACATAATAAAACCAGCATCTTTCCAATGTTGTTTAGAAACAGTAACAACAATTTCAAAAGTAGCTTGAATAGCACTTAAATTTGTGTTCCAAACTTTCACTGTCAGTCTCACTCCATAATAGCCCAGCATTCTACAGTGATGAGCACAGACATACAATTGAAAGCTGTACAAACTGTTCTACTTCCTCCATGTCTTGTAAAAGCTCGGCCAGAATTTTTCAATAAATTGAACACTTGTTCTCATTCTATGTACCAACCTAAACAAATCTGGGAGAATTTCATGCTCTTTCTACTCTTTTCTTTGCTATTTCGATGTTGACATCAGATTTATCACAAGAGTCTCTAACCATCCATGATTAATTTTGTAAGCAGCACTATAGGACGATCAACAACACATTCTCTTAATTTTACATCTGATCATCCAGCAAACATAATTTTCTCCTGAAGTGTTTTCCACAAAGAAATTTAGAAGTAGGAATTAATGTGGTCTTGAATTAATTTCCCTCATCAACCAGATGGTTTAATTACTGGAAATGAAAGAGCCAAGAAGGAAGAGTTCTTGTACCAAATTCAAAAGGCTAAAGAATGTAGCATCCCTTGTTTATTTAAGTCTCAGTGAAACTCACAGTATTAAAACACGTGCAGAGAAATTTCACTTAATATCACAACATTTTTTCTGCTCTCTTTCAAAGTGAAACTTATTAAATCAAAAAAGTTATTTTAAAAATTGGCTGTTTTCTGCAGTGTGAACATAATTGAATGTACAGACTTTTTCCAGTGCAAGTTTTAAGTGGGAGAGTAATGATAAAAGATAATGTAAATATCACTCCAGTGCCCCTTTCCATCTGTGACTCACACTGTTGTGTACTTATGAACACCACATCTTGATATCCTGAGAAGCCTGCAGGTATTCATATTTTATACATCTGAAGAGTCAAATTGTGGTTTTCTTTTATTTTTTCCCTATTTTTTCTTTTTTTTTTTTAAATGAAATAAGTTTTTTAATAAGCAAATGTTTGATGTTTAAGTGTGAAATTAGGATTTTTGACATATCTGTTGACAATATTCCAACCCTTTGTGGCCCACTGAAATCTAACACAGCTGCACAATCTTTTCTGAGTAGCGCTGCAAGACTAAAACTTACATAAAAGTGTGACAATAAAAATGTAGGTTAAAAATACTACCTGCAACTTTACCTTTTTCATCTAGTGGGTTTGAAATCACAAATGCATATTTGTTTTAATCTCTCTGACTATCTGGCATGTTAAAGCACAGCAACACAAAAGGATCGTAAGTCAGCTCAGTTACGACTGCACTGTCTGAATTTCAGCAGAAAGACTAATTCAGGCTGGAATTCCCCAGCCTTCTCTACCTTGACTTCTTGTTTCTTCATATTTTGGTCTTCCTGACTCTGACCAGATCTTGCTTGGACTATGTGGGAAGGGTGGCCTCCTGCCCAGTGGCTGATGTGGTGTAACTGTTCTGACAATTGTGCTGCTGTCCCTTTTTGGTGTAAAGAAAACCATTTTTAGTCCTAGTCTCTGCATCCCAGCTCCTGGATAATGCACCTCAGAGTGCTGGGAGTTTTGATTAACATGTAGAGCTCTGAGACTCTTTACCAAAGGCAGCAGGGCAGAACAGTGTTTGCAAATTGCATTGCAGGGGGAGGCTCATTAGATCTGCGATAAAGATACCTGATCATCAAAGGCAACAGCTCCCATTGGCTTCTGTGGATTGAGTTGTAGTCCTGAATGAGCACAATCTCATTTATGAAGCCCTTGTTCATGGCCTCATTGTATTTCTCTCTGGCTAGTGATTTTCTCTGGTTCTTCTTCTGATATGCTCCTTAGTAGAAACATTCTCACAGAGATACAACATATGACCTCCCCAAATGAAAACATCCTAGAGAAGTAATCATTTATGGGCATGACTTGAGAGGAAATGTTTTGTGATTCTGAGGTCATTTGCATTTGGATTAATCTCCAAAAGCTCTGCTGAACCTTCCTGCACATACAAAGCTACCTGTAATTTTCACATTATGGAAAAGGTTATAGTACTATATCTTTCACTTTGGGGGTTTACCCCATGGAGAAACAGTAGACATTGCTTAAACCTTTCAGAGTGAAGTTCATCTGGGCATTTCAAGGATCATATATTCAATGAAGTTAAATGTTTCCCCTGAAGTATCCCTAAAGGAGTGGGCTAAACGCTTTATTGATATTCAGAAGTTTCCTATATCTCAGAACCAACATTGCTTTAAGTGTGAAGAGTGAGAAGATTCAGCTACTGGGTGCAGGAACAGTGACATGGAAACCACCAAAAGAACAAGTCCAGAGTGTGACAACCAGCAGCACAAATTGATCTGACAACATCTGGAGGCTGGTCCCTGGTGTTGGGCCCCAGAGACTGATAGTGAGGCCAAATTAACATCTGCTCTGGTGCTGTGGATGGTGGGAGAGCAAAATACCCTCAGTGTATGCTCAGAAATGTAACTCAGAGGAGCGACTGATGCAGTGGATGGCTGAGGTGCCATTCAAAGATATCTCAACAGATTAAAGAAATGAGCAGGCAGGAAGATAATGGAGTTCAATGGAAAATGCAAAGCCCCACATCTGGGAAAGAATAACCCCAAGCAGCACTACAGGCTTGACACCAACTGTCTAGAAAGCAGCTTTGCAGAAAAGACCTGGAAGTCCTAGTGGTGCTCAGCAAGCTGAGCGGAGCCAGTGGTGCATCTTTGTGGCATTGAAGGTTGAGATCATCCTAAGAGCACTGCCAGCAGGTCAAGGGGGGTGATCCTTCCCCTCTGCTCTGCCTTGGTGAGACACATCTGGGTGCTGTGTCCAGTTCTGGGCTTCCCAGTGTGAGCCAGACATGAGCATGTGCTGCAGGGAGCCAAATAAAAGGACACAAAGGTGAAAGGATCAGAATATCTGGCACATGAGGGGTTGCTGACATTGCTGGACTGATCAGCCTGGAGAAGAGAGGGCCCAGGGAAGATCTCAATCATGTCTATAAATACCCAGGAGAGTAAAGATAATGAAGTCAGATCCTTTCAGAGATATCCAGTATCAGAAAGAGAAGTAATGGACACATAAAAATACAAGATATGACATTGAAACAATAATGAAAGAAACATTTCTTGACTGTGAGGGTGGTCAAATGATGTTGCAGATTTACCCCAGGAGTGGAGTCTCTGTCCTTGAGAATGTTCCACACCCAGATACAATCCTGAGCAATCTGCTCCAGCTGACCTTCCTTGAACAGTAGGTTGTACTAAATCATCTCCAGAGGTTTCTGATCACCTCATTTTGTAAACCTATGACACAATTGGTTTTGGTTTCCATCACACAATATTAATAAATACAGTAATTCCTTCGGTTGCAACAAACGTATTTAATTTAAAAGTGTGAGATTAAAACTACTTATATTCTAATCTCTAAATCATATTTTTCTTTGCAAAATAGAAGAAACTGGAGATTAGAATGACTCCACAAGTAAAGCATATGTACATCCACATAGATAAAGGAATATTTGCTACTAAATTTTACTGCGACATGGCACTGCCTGGGTAAAGACAGAATGGATTTGCTATCTCTGAATGTTAAAGAACAAGGAGGAAAAAAACCCAAACAGCCAAAATTGTTTTCCTATCCCCTCTCTTTGTATTCTTTTCCTCTGAAAATGTTAATCCATACACTCATTTTGTGTTCATAACTCCACCCCACTCTCTCTACTCTAATCTTTTATTTGCTTTCTTTCCTGAAAAATCTTTGTTAGGACATACCTAGGCTGATGGGCAACAAGAAAATCAGGAAACTTTATCTCTGAGCTCTGGAATTCACTTGAGTTAATTGAAATCTTTCAGGTCTAACATCCACTTTTATTTCTCAAACTAGTTAGCAGAGAGTCACAAAAGCATCTTTGCACAATAAAAAGAAAAGAGCTAAATGTTATTTCTGACAGGATTTGCAATGAAATTTTGCAAAAATAAAAAAAATAACTGCAAAGTTTATAGTAGCCTTCAAATATGAATGTGTCATACTCTTAGCATGACGAATATTTCCTGTTATTTTGTACAAAAAAATTGCCCTGGAGAGATGGAACCCTCATTTATTATGCTGGGAAGTTGTAGCTAAACCTAACACTTTCCATGGCAATAGACAGTTTTCACTACAGCAATATCCTTCTGTCACAAAGCAGCTTTCTACTCTACTTCAAGATTCTCTGAATTTGCACTTGTGTCTCTCTTTGAATATCTAGTTTACAAAGGTTCTCACAGAACTTCATCCTTGGCACATCATCTTTATAGCAGAAGAACTTCTAAGCTTTGGCTGCTCTCCTCTACCTCTAGTTGGAGACATGGAAATTGAGGATATCCACAATAAAAAGAGGTAGTAAATTGCCATGTTAAAATTCAAACTTTCACCTACTTATTTCAAATTTCTGCCTGACCAAACAACTTCTGTGAAAAAAAACCTGGAATCTTTGCTCAAATAAAAAGAAATGATTTTTTAAAAGTTAATCCTATAAAGCTTAATGCTTTATGAGATTCAGGTTGCTGAAACCAGTAATAGCCAGTCAGCCAGAAAACTGTAACAAACCTCTGGCATGAAATAGGAAATGGTTGTCACTTTGAAGTGACTTGGAGCTCAGGCATTCACTAGTCTTACCACACTACCCCCCTTCCCTCCCTCTTCTCCAACAGAACAGATTTTGGGTGCCTTCTCTTTCCTTCTGGGATTTTTTTCTTCCACAGGGGAAGAAAAAGGGTTTCTCCTTTGCTAGGAGAACTCTGTCAGTGAAATTGTACTTTTTTGCTCAACTTTCAGCTTTCTACAAAACTAATGAAACTGAGCTTCCCACTGACCAAGTGGACAGAGAGTAGGGTACTAACAATTTTACTGTACTTAACTAAAGACAAACAACTGAGATTTAATCTGTTCTTACCTATGGCAATGAGCAACTTCCACTAATTTTTTCCCGTACTGAGTAGTAATGTTATAAAAAGTCTTGTACTTGGACTTCTGCATTTATGGCTTTTTCAGCCACTGACTTCTAATCACTCTGCTACCAGCTATTAAGATTCTGAGTGTCATAATGTTTCTGTCCTAGAGTTCCTTCAATTGTATAAGCCCCAGGTTTCTTTTTCTAAATGTGGAAATTTAGTTGTAGAGAGAACTTCGAAAAAATAACTAGAAAAAATCTAAAAGAATAATTAGAATAGTGTGTCACAAGGGAGTTTCTTTAAAATCACTATTTTTCAGCAAGTCTCAGCATTTTGAATGTCTGGCTTTAACAATATTGCTTAGCTGTACAGCATAAGAAAATTGTATTTCTGTAGGACCAACTCAATAGTTCATGTTTCAACACATCTTAATAATTAACTAGCACGGTTTGGGAACAAAGGTCAGCCAGACTTCTCATTTCTTATGAGCAAAAATAACGTATATGAGGTTCTGATATGCCGAATATAAAAATAAAGCCTTGTCCCTATGCAGTAATTATTTCAGCAAGTTTTCGGCTGAAGCAGCAAGAATCTGTGTGACTGTTGAACTTGCACACCCACCCGTTTAAGAGTGCAGAATTCCCTTGGTGCCCATCCTTCTGGGTACAGAGCGTGAAGGAAGGGACAGCTCTGGCCCTGGCTGCGGCTCTGGGCGCTGTTCATGGTGCTGAAAAGGGACTCCCAGGGCACGGGCACCGGCCAGGGCTGTACTGGCAGCTGCCAATTGTACTTGCAGGTTGCTCTGGAGTGACATCGAACAGCCTTTTAAACACATTCACTCGAGAGACACTGATTCCAAAATAACTTTTCCATGACACAAGTGTGCAGGTCTAAAACTAATGGACGTACATTCATGGATCACCCTTGGATGACTCCACACCATAGCAACTTTTCCTTCTAATAAACTTCTATTCTAATAAACTTCTCCTTTCTACTCTAATAATTAGAAAAAGGGCTGTTTTTTTTTTTTTTTTTCGTAGATGACTGGCTGAATAATGTGACTACCTGAACACATACAAGGACATCAAGATTGTGGATTTTGTGCATACCTAAGAAACAAATTTTCTGACACCACTGAAGGTATTTTAGTTCACTTCCTGCAACCTTTATAAATGCATAACACCAATCAGCTTGGAACATGAAGGGTTCTGATTTCTGAGCCTTTTCAGCACTATGCCAGAAAAAAATTCCAAAAGATTTGAAGCTTTTTTTGGTTGGTTGTATAAAAAACCTTGATGTTGTGTTCTTTGTTAGGAGAACTGTCAAGTAAACTGGAACAATGCAAAAGTTCAGAATCTTAGTAGCACTACCTCTAACAGTCTCAAAAAAATTCTGCAAAATTGCATACCTAAAAATAAAAAAGCTGATACAAATATTTTATTAAAAGGAGATTCTCCTTTTGATATCCAGTAGCCATAAACGTCAGGCATATTTACAGATGAAGGTGTATTTTTGTTTCACAGCTCTCAGAACTTAGAAATACAAATATCAGAATTTTATATGGTCCCTGGAGAGAGAAAACTCATAAAAAGCCACTCCCTCTGAGCATCCTGTCTATTGCTTTACCTGCCCCAACATTTACTGAGCTTCAAATGAAATAGCATTTCTGTTTACAGAGGGGGCCTCTTATTAAGTTCCCACTTGTCAGAGCATCTTTGTGAGAAGATGGGAATCAGAAGTCCAGTGGGAAGTCAGTGACGTCCACTGGTGTTTTTACTGCCTGTTTTGGCTTGGTTTTTTTAAGCACAAAATTCAAACCTGAGTTCTTCCCTGTGCTACACCAAGCCCTAGGCAGATGAGGTCTGTCTGTCAGACTCCAAGACATCCTCTATCAGCAGGTATATTTGAGCTGACAAAAGGGTCAGGGCTCATGGGCAGATTACTGCTCATGGAGGGAATGTGGCTCGGAATTTGCAGGCACACTTAAGGAAAAGTTCTGGTGTCAAAGACTTGTGTTGCTGTCCCTGTGGGAAAGAAGCCAAACGAATGAGGAAAAATATTGAAAGATATTCCATTCTCCAGGCTCTCCTCTGCATCCAGTTTTCTCTATTTCAGCTTATTAGTCTTCATTCGCCTGCAGCAGCCTTCATCAGCACATGAATAATTAACGTTAATAGTCTCATCAACTTCAGAGCATAGTGCAAGACTCATTGAGCAAACGTTGGTTGGGCTTGTCCTGCCTCATGAAGTCTTTTCTTTCATAAGAAATAAGAGATCCCACAGAAGAAAAGATGTGCTCTCCTCCTTTGGTGTTCCTTGAATAGGCAAATGTAGCTATAACAATAATGTGTGGTATCTCCTGATATATAGATGTGACCAGCTTTTCTAATAAATGTGAACATTCAGTGAATATCTAACATAATGCTATTAGAAAAAAATCCTGGTTTTACTTTATTGCCTTTAAATCCAGCCAGAAAATTATTTTTGTTGTTTTAGCATCACACAGGCTCATAATGTCATAGTTACATTGTGTTACCCATTACTCATAAATTTTAAGTGAAAAAAAAAAAAAAAAGCAGCAGAACTGTTTCAGTCACGAATTGTTTCTTGCACACTTCCCCAAAGGTTTCTTCCACTGGAGGTATCAGCACAAAACAGATGAGTGAGGAGAACCTAAGAGATCTCTTATGGCTCACTCCTCCTGTGAGTAGTGATACAAACACTCACTAGTGTCCTGTATATTTTTTAATCTCTTCTTGAATCCATAATGGGAAACTGAAGTTACAATGAGTCTTCCCCTTTTGGCTGTGACTATAAATGAAGCACGGGTAAGGTAAGCACCAAATCCTACCTTCGATAAACAGACTGCCAAATTAGGTTGCAAGATGCAAATACTACAAGTAAAAGAGGTTCAGTGAGATGTATCTGGTTTTTTAAATCATAGCATGCTTTCCTCCAGGGTGGAATAAAGATCCATTTAAGGATCCATTTAAGATCCATTTTATGAAAATGAGAGAAATTGTTGAATACCACTGCAGTTGCATAAAATGCCATATCGTTAACAAACCACTGCAAGTTATGCCCATTTATCTTATCAGAAAACAAAAAAAGTCAAAATAGACCATCAAGGGTTTCAGAGTCTGACACACATAAAATAACCCCTCAAAAGAAATCTCTTCTTAAATCTGCCAAGAAACAGTAAAGTCACTCTTGACCACAATGAGAATACACAAATAAAAAATTGCCTAAGTCTCCAGAACTTGAAAATGCAAATAATTTAATAAACACAGTTGTTTTAGAATAAGCAAATATAATATGGATATATTTATGAAACATACTTAATATGGTTGTATCTTCATCTTTTTATTTTAATATAATCATAACATGACCCCTAGGTGTTAGAACCCCATTAAAACTGTTTGAAAAAATTGTTTTAAAAGCAATCTGTACTGCTGGCAGTGTTTTTAAGCATGAGTACATCCTTCACTATTGAATGGATCAAGAAAATCTCTGGTGCAGATTTGAAATGGGTCTAAACTCAGAGAAAAATACCAAAACAATCTGATCAGATGGCTGTTGGTTGCAGTAAAAAGGATTAAATTCAGCAGAACTGGAGGAAGCAGCGCATTAGATCTGATTTTTGAATAATCTGGAATATACCTTGCAGTAAGACACAAACGTCAGTCTGGGCATGTGCTTCATCTGCTCCTGAACTTTAGACCTTAGTCAGGGTCTTTGTTTTGATGTTGTGAGCATTCCGGCAGGGGAAGGAAGGAGGAGACAGGGCCAGCCAGCTGCTGGGCAGCATCGCCGCGTGAAGCAGCCTCGCGCTCACTGCAGCAGCTCTAGAACCCTTGGGCTTGTCAGTGCCCCCAAACAGGACAACACAAGCTCCCACTTCAGAGTGTGCTACCATTCACTTGTTTACAGTCTGCTGTCCAACCTCGACAACTTTTGCTGGTTTGAATTGCTTCTTTCCTCCATCCCAGCGCATAAATGAAAACCAGCCCATTGCACGACACTCCACATGTTTTGGTGTCTTGCTTTTCTGGTATGTTTTAATTGAGTAAACTTGAATGGACTTAAAAATAAGGAGAAAAAACAAGAGAGGCAGACCAGCAAATATATTGAAATTCACTTTGCCTACTTAGTATATAATGAAGGATGACAGCATTGGCTTTAAGCAGATAATTATTTTCATAGTCCATAAGAGTGAATATTTACTGGAGACACTTAGAAGAATTTCTCCACATGAGTGAACTAATAAATTTTAATGAAGACAAGTGTGATATTTGGGGTTATACAATTAAAAGCAAACATATAGCATATTTAGCAAATTGAAAACCTACTAGCTGCATGTATAAAATACACATTTGTTTTAGCAGTATTTTGTCATTTTTAAAAACTATGCACTCACATCTACTTTTAATTAAAGTTCTAAACTTTTTTCTGGGTTTAATACCAGTATCCACAGCACCAAAAATGTAGGTACTACAAACATGAAACAATTTATTAAATAGTCTAAATAAACTGCAATTTAGAAATGAACTCAAGCCTTGTCCAGAAAAAAACATAAACACAAAACCAAACTGCAACCACCCACAATCTAATATCCTGTTAAACAGAAGGCAACATTAAAAGTTAAAATAAAGAGTCTTCAAAGCAGGGGGGCAAAAGGAATAATGGCTCGTGGACAGGGCCATGAAAATTATGTGGCTCTTTTATATTTTAAATGTAATAACTAGAATCTGTGGTCGTTTCAGCTGTTTGCATCTGCTTGTAGAAGATATGAGATTTTTATTTCTTGTTGCCACTTATCACACCCACTGCACAGTGATCTAAGTGAACTCTGCCAGTCTCACACGGTGACTTTGAAAATGTCTAAGCAAACAGATGACTCTCCACTCTGACTCCTAGAACAATATGTTTGCTTTAACACTCCTGCAAACACACAGGCCCTGGTAACTAATAAAATGAGTCTTAAAAAGGCCTTAAAACAGAGAACACTGGCACCACACTGGTGCTGTAGCTTCTCTTGTCTTTTTCCACAGCAGCTGAGCACAGGATATAATACCCATCTTCAATATTCAAATGGTTTCTGAGGCCCAGTGGAGCCTTTACCAGCCCAAAGCAGCCCCACAATCTGCAGTTATTTCCCTTTCATTCCCCAGCATTACAAAATGCCAGACTGTCAAGAGTCCCCCTCCAAGAACAGGACTTTCTTCTGAAATCCCATTTATTTAGATAAGCTGTAAAAGTGACATGGCAGCAGAAAGAGAAGAAAAATGATGCTAATTGGGTATGTAGAAAAAAACCTCCATGCAGAGAACCAGGACTTCATTATCCCAGAGCACTTTTTGACTGCCAAAAGATACTGTGCAGTATTCAAACATAACATGATGACAGTCCAGGCAGGTCTGGGAGAAAGGCAGAAGAACAGCCAAATAGGGAATAGCACAGTTAGACATATCCAGAGCAGATGGATAACACAAACAACAAAAGATATCATAGAAAGAAAATATTGTACCACCCTAATTCTGTACTAGTGCAAACCTGTCTGTGCCCTGTCAGAACACTTACCGAATTCCAGTGTAAATTTCCTAAAACACTGGCAATTCCTAAAAGTGGCAACAATAAATGTTGTTTATTGCCCTTTATGAAGCTCTGTCATGTTGTCTACTTCTGCAAGTCCATGTATACCTGCTTCAGTCTGGAGGATATACAGCCATCTCAGGAGAAATCTCTAGTCTCATTTAATTCAGCAAGGTTGTAGATAATTCTGAAGTTCTGTGTGTTAATTTTGCATAGAATTGAAAGTGATTCCAAGTCTGGCATGTGGGGTTTTTAAGCAGTTTGCCTGATATCATTGGATATTTCCTCAGGAGAAGTCAGTCAAGCAATGTTGATTTTGGACTTGTCCTTTGTGCCATATAATAAGCAAAATGCTTCAAACCCCATGTAACAGCATGGCTGTTGTGGGTTATACACTGTGATATTTTTCATAAAATACCCATTGTGTCTGCCCAGATAATGCTAAGCCCCGTATGCTCTTTTTTGGCGAGCCAACTGCATTCAACCTACTAGATTAATGACACTCATAAATAAATAAAAGCCTACAATTTACTGTTAATAGAAGACCAGCTGGCATCCTACAGTGGAGCTGAAGGTGCAGCATGAACTGACAGAGATTGGTGAGAGGTTGCTGACTCATTTTTCATTTATTTTATGGGTGTTTTTCAGCACAAGGAGCTTACAAGCTATGATGCAGCTCTGTCCGAGTTCTATCTCAACCTCATAGCAGAAATCAGTAATTAAAGTTTAATATGCAGCATTGAGACTGTCTGCATCTCTCAAAGGGCCACTAGAAGGAAATTATCAAAGAATGATGCAAGTTTGCTAGAAGGATTTGATAGCCAATTCTGAATTCATCTGCTTCGATTGGAAAATGGAAAATGCACCTCTGGGGCACCAGTCGTGTGTTTCCTGCAAGATTTGTGTTTAAATAAACACAGCACACGGCAAACTTTGAACTAGCCCCATGTAAACCCCTGCAACTGCCGTGGATTTGTGCTGCAGAAGCTCCCTAGTCTATCCTGACAAGCCAAACTCCCCCAGCATAAAGCACTGTCATGCAGAGCCGGGCGGAAGGAGAGCAGACAGACAGCTGAAATTAGATGCTGATGAGATGCCAAGAGAAGATTGCTTCTAATGCCGTGCCACACCAGCAACTCAACATGATGAAGCCCTTTTAGCTGAAACAAGGATCAGCTTGTAGCACCTTTGCTCGTTTGTGCAAGAGAAAGGGTTTTTTGAAAGGTTATTCAAAAAGGTTCAAGTGTTTTGAAAGGTTGTGGGCTTCTAGAAAGCTCATAAGTTTCAAGAATACTTTACCACTCTGAGTTCTCATTCAGCTCAAGTGAAGGCAGCTCCTTACCTGCATTATTTATGCTTTGTACTCCCACCAAGCCATCTTTCTTTATGCAAACCAAGCAATGCCAGCAATTTGCCTCTGTGCCCAATTCTTCCCACATTTTCCAGTTCTCTCAGTTTGCAGAGCAGTAACCAAAGGGAATTATTTCTGCATCCTGGGTTACAGAATAGGTACTTCAAAGATGTATTTGACAGAAGATTTTCTGGCCTGATTAGCAAAAGAATAGAAAGGCTTGTTTAGCCTGCTCTACACTTCCCTTTCTTCTAGTTCAACCTCTATTACAACTCTCTGCCATGCATGACTGCAAGTGGCCATTTACCAGCAAAAGTCTTCTACGTATAATTTCGAAATCAGCTTTTTGGCATGCCATCAAAGGGAGGTAGCATAGGATCTTTAGGTTGGGAACTCTTTCACAGAGTTTTCCTCTTTGCAAGGAGGAGCTTTACATATAAGATTTCTGTTCCCTGCTTGCCCTGTATTTCAGGAAAGAATGAAATCCAGCTATTTCAAGCATGCAATGACACCTGGAATACGGAGCAAAAAGCTGCATTAAAAGAGTGCAAGACAGATTGGAGACACCAGACTGATGTGCAGTGTCCAGAAGGCATTGGTCTATCCTGCATCAGCTTCTGGAAAAAAAACTTTCCTGCAGCTGGCCAGACTGGTAGTTGAAAGATTGCCTAGTTTGGAAAGGAGCTTTTACTTGTGACATGCAAATCCCTGGCTATGAGAAGATGATTGCTAATTTGAGTCAAGTAGCTCAAATAAAGAAGTGTCAGGTATCAGCTGCTAATCTGAGCAAATCAATGTTTATTTTGATCAGTGCAATGGGAATTTGAAGAAAAATTGCCAGGTTAACAAATTCACTTTTCTTTTACAAGTCCCCATGTGTACAAGCTTATGTAAACTTAATTGAAGTCAACAAAGTGCAACTTTTTAAAAACAATGTAAGTGCCTTTTAAAGGAGTCTAATTAATGATTATAGGCACCAGGGCAAGTTTTCCAAAAAATCAGCAAAAGACAGGGAAGCTTGTGCCTTTTTTTAGTTA
Source organism: Pseudopodoces humilis (assembly GCF_049639895.1). Lineage (NCBI taxonomy): Eukaryota > Metazoa > Chordata > Aves > Passeriformes > Paridae > Pseudopodoces > Pseudopodoces humilis. The sequence goes on along the minus strand of NC_142207.1, from coordinate 29,467,492 downwards.
TGGAAAACAAGAAACATCCCAGAAAGAAAGTTTCTTTTTTTATATTGACACATGCAACTTCTAACGTATATAACAGTTTGGACTCTAATAGGGTCAATAATTTCCATTTCAAATATAAAAGGATTATGTCAATATTATGATTAAACATCCCAGAGAAGTAGAGGAAAAAGGGGTTTTTTTATTTTTTTAAGGATGTGTGCTGTTTTGCTTTTCCTTGTTCTGGGAAATATTTCACTTTTCCCAAAGTATTTTGTCTGTAATACAGTTTGATAAAAAGGAAGAGAGAGGAACAGGGTAAAATTTAAAGGCAGAAGGCTTTTCTCCAAAGGACTCCTGTAAAAAGCATCTGAACTTCAACAGAGTTTAAAATAAGTAATTTTTTTCCAAACCCATGACTTATTTTGATGAAGAAGGTGCTGCTTAACAAAAGCAAAGAGCAAGGAAGACATCACACTGATCTGATTCCATTTGTCTAAGCATTTTAGCTGTGTATCTAATCAGTGAAACTCATGTGCTCCTAGTTCTTGCTCAAGGAAAGAATCTTCCCCTACTGTACCAGGCTGCAGGATTGTCCAGAGGCCCTAAGGATTCTCGTCAATGTCCTTAAAGGAGCCATGATGGCAGCAGTAAATAAAAAACACATGAAGCATTCCAAAAGACAAGCTTAGCTTATCTTCTCTCCAGGCCTTTGCATCTCCCCTGTCTCACTGGAGGGGTTTTACTAACTTCTGCTGCATAGCCTCTGCTTGAGTCCCACAATTCAACTCTGCAGTAGAGACCATGGACCAACACTGTCTTTTGTATAGCTGGAGGAAAAACTCAGGAAATTGTGATTTCTTTCCCCCCTTGGGGCTTCACTTGACAGGAACATATTTAGGACACTTTCTTCTACTCTCAAATTCTCCACCTTTCCCTCTTATATCTGCATAATTATTTTTAATCTGACTGTTAACCTGACATAAGGAAAAGTTTGCACAGCGTTGCTCTTTCCTTTCATTGTGTAAATGCTCAAACAACGAGAGCATGACGTATTGCTTAGCCCTTATGTGTTTGCAAGCTGGCAGAGTTAAGTGGCACCTTGAGGGGGATGGCAAAGGCCACCAAACCAGCCTGGGTACCCAGTGGTCTGACTATGGTCTGGAATGTGCTGTGCTTGCAGCTGGCAGACACATTTCATAGTGTTCCATCTAAACATTTGGATCCTTCAAATTAATTTTTCTTCCCCCTCCCCACCAACTTAACACAATATTTTGAACAGATAATGCACCAGAATTGATTTCTGATGTGTGTTTCCTTCTTTTAAATTTGCTTAAAAATATTAGCCTATAAGATAACTCTTGTCATTGCTCTGAGAAGCCAGCTAATCATACACAGATTTGTTTACACTGTGAGCCTTCAAGCTACCGTAATTGTCTCATTCTCCACATTTGTATCAGGACACCACTGAAGGCAATAAAAGAATATGCATTAAGTAGTCTTTTCCACAAATTTTTTTTCACTTATATTGTCACAATATTACAGTGTCTATGAGGGTGTAATTTCATCGCTATGTGTTTCAAGAACAAGTTTATAAAGGTGAAAACCTCCATGTCCAGAAGAGTTCACTAAGGGTGCAGACACACTATTTAAAAAGCAGCATTATAATGATCCAAAGCTTGCCATTTCATATTTTTACTTAATGTTTGTCGATATAAGCTAAAAAGGATTAGTGTGAAGTTATTTTGTAATGAGCAAGATCACCCTTTGTGTTTATAGCTGATCAATAACAACTTGAGATGAGAACGGTGATGAAAAAACTGCCTTATTTCCTGCTAATTTAATAGGGAATAAGGAGGGGCTGTTCCACTGTCACACACTGAACAAATAAGCTTAATGCTATTATTAATTGTGTTTGAAATAGAACCCTGAAAGTTCATTCTGAAATCTTGCTGAAGTAAAGCTGAAGTTATGACATAAAGTCACCTGAAACTGCCAAAAGCACAAGCAGCATTAAAAAAAAATAAAAATATTTAATTTAAGACTGAGCACAAATGGAATTTCATATTGCTTGGGAAGCTTTGTCTCGTTTTTGGGCTCTCATGGCAAAAAGCTCTTTGTGTGTCTACCAGTGTGTCCAACATACATGTCAAACCAAATTCTCTCCCATTTACCTCATTTCCTTGCAGAAATCAAACATGCATCAGGCCAAAATAATCTGGTTATGACAATGCAGAGCCACCAGCAAGCCAGATCATACAAGAGAACCTGACCTGCTGTCACTAATACTGTGTTGCCTATGGACAGCTCTGGTGCAGCATCGTTACGCTGCTGCCTAATTGCTTCCCCTGCAGTGACGTGCGGCTCCTTCTAGAAAAGCAACCAGCACTGCTGCTCCAGGAGACTGCCCGAATTCTGCACACTGAGAGTCAAGATCATTGCCTAATAATACAAAAAGCTTAGTCTCAGAGCGAGAAAAAGCCTTTTCTGCACAAACAGGGAAATAAAGCCTTTGCAAGCCTCCTGCTGCTGGGCACCATTTTGTGGGGATGGCAACATCTGAGGCTTTGGAAGAGCGAGGGCCTGGCAGAACGGCTGACAATGAGCCACCATACTGTGGGTGTCAGAAGCCTCACGTCAGCAAAACAGCACTCACCAGCTGGAGCCCCACAAGTGCCAGTTTTAATTATAAACTTTATTTTCAAATAGAGTTCACAGTTTGTACAGGGTACACTTCATGCCATCAGAGCGTTCGAGCACTGCACCAGCCAAATTGGTGGCTTGCTATTTTCTTAGAAATAGAACTGTAGACCTAAAATACTTGTGTTCCTTCAGAAGAACAATAATCTTTTGCAGTCAGTTTGTCAAGGATTGTGTTACCCAGATGTACAAGTAAAATACCTAATGATTTCTGTACACAGGGCTATTGTCCTCTGCTCTGCTTTCACCTCTAGACTCATGATTATTCCTTTCATATTTTTATTTCCAGCAAAGTTCTTAGTTCTACAAATTTAGTACATGTACATTCACTTAAATGTTGATTTAAATGTTTATTTTGGGCTTGCCAAGGAGATTGTTAGTCAGTTTTGCATACCTTGATTCCATTGTACTCATGCCACAACTCGGGAGGCAGAAAATATGCGCATGAAAAGAATTGGTCAGTCAGTTTGTGATTTCACCCGTGCTTTCCAACGTTCATTTGGCACAAGAGTAACATTTCACTGCTGCTCCAGACTTCATTCTTCATTCTTTTGTTTTATAACCATCCCCCTTTTTCCAAACCATTGCTGTAGTACATTTAAATAAGGGCTCCATTCTAAGCTTTCTGTATTAACATTAGGAAGGTCTTAAAATGTTAATTTCCTCAAACACTTATATAGAGCCTTATGTGTATTATACCTACATATGCATGCATACATACATAATATTACTCATACATTCTTTTGAATTGTCTTGGTATCATGAAAATAGGACTTTAGAAACAATAAATATGAGCTTAAAAGGTATGATTTTTCCAGTGTATTCCAGATAATTCTGATCCACCAGAAAAAAATCAGCCCAATTTTTCTTATCACAAATTATATCCATTCCTCCTTGCTACTCTAAGCTAGTTTGAAACAGCATGCAAAGAGGCTTCAGGTAAGGAATTCTCCTGATACAAGCTGCTTCATAATACTTTTAGAAACTACAATCTGATGTAAAAAATGTTGCACCCAGTTTACTCCATAAGCTGAAAAATTATGCACTGTTGATCACCTATGGTGAACAGATCTCATGCATTAATTAACTGCTTCTAAAACTGTCCATTTAGATTAATGGAGAAAATTCCACTAGAGATGAAAACAGTCTCACTACAAAATAAAGCATCAGAGTGACAGACTGGTAATCTGCATTTAAAAAAAAAATGGAGGAGATATGAATGAAAGGACAGAGACATATCAGATATATGCTGTCAAAAAATCTCTTCTAGAACTTGCTTCACTTAATTCCTTTATAACACACTGACAGGGATGATGTATCATTTAGTACTTTCTCCAGTAAGCCAGAAAAGCGATGAGCAGCTCTTGTGACCCTGGGACCCAGAATAATTATGATTATCTGCACTATTTAGCCTGGAAGGAATCAGACACTGATCATGGTCTGTTAGTTCAGCTATGATGTTTGATAATCTATACACACAAGTCATTGGAGGTCACTCAGCCTTAGAGTACTTCAAGCACACTTAGCTGGCCTTTACTGAATGGTAAAGTGCAAGTGCCCCATTTCTATTGCTATGACACTATTGAAAGACTGGAACTGCTGAAGGATGAAAATAATTTCATTTTATGTCCGCTATGTAGAAAGATTTGAATACACTCAGTTGTTTGGTTGGACTGTAAATATGAAAAGCCTGCTGGGATGTCTAGAGAAGTGAAAACTAAGCAGATGGAAAATGAAGCTGAAGAAAATTAAGCTGATTTCGTGCAACTGGTTAGAAGTGTTACCAGAATCCTTCCCTTCACCCAAACACAGAGAGAATCCCCAACTGTGTAACCATTCCTTAGCTACAAGTTAGCCTGAATTGAAGAACAAAATCATAACAATAGTTCTCTATCTGCATTTTCTAAAAAGTAAACACAAAAGTAGCTTCTTGGTTGCATGATTAAAGTTTTTATATTAAATTGAAGTCACATAGGAATTTTACCAACATATTAGAATTTGAAGAGGTGCTATTAAAAGCAAGTATAATATAAAAAAATGGACCTCCAAACCATTAACTTATGTTTAAGCATAAAACCATTTAAATTTTAAAAACAAAGTGGGTTAACTATCTCTGTAAACTTACTCCATGGACTTTTGGCTTCAAAGGAAGCAGCCATGGCATCATCACATAAGAGGAAAATAAAAGAGGTATGTCAAAAGGAGTTGTTTTCAAAGAGAAAGTGCTATTTAATAGATCTATTCTCACAGAAAACCATGATACTTTTTCTGGCCACTTTTGGGAGCAGATCCACTTAATCTTTCAGAGATAATGCCTTTTTCACTATTTCCCAAGTACAGAAAGCATCAGATGGAGTGGGCACAGGAATATTTTTCCAAGACCAATTTTGAATTCTAGATTTGAAAAAATACACTTCAGAACAAAAGTTAAAAGATTACATATAGGTATCCTGTATGCTATATACAGCTGCTATGGTGCCAACCATTTTCCAGCTTTTCCAGGAATCAATATTCTCACACTGATACAAAATTAAGAGTGTGGCCCTCAGTGTCGAGTCAAGACAGCTTTATGACTCAACCAAGTTTGTAACAGCAAAAACTTCTCAATGTATAATCTTTACAAGTAAATAAAAAGAAACATTTAGGATGGTGTATTCTGTGATAGTCTTTGCTATTGCAAATTCTGCTCCATTGGCAAAAACCTTCCAAACCAAACAAAACTCAAACCACAAAACCACAATAGTAAAGCTGCAGACTGTGCCTGATCCTGTGTGACCTCCCAAAACTCCCTGGGTACTTTTCTTTTTGATGCTGCAATTTCTTCTTTGTCATTCATCTTTACTATGTGCACAACTTCCAACTGCTGATTTTTTTCACCCTCACAAGCTGTGTGAAGCAATGCTGAGAGGAGAAAAAGGCTCTTCATACCCCTCATGGGTCATCTCTCACTGCTTTGCTTTCCAGCAGGTAACTACTGAGCCCAAGCAAGGCACAGTAAAAAAAATTCACAAAACCTCATTCTGGGTAGGCTGGAAGTGCCTCTAAGAACAGAAAGTTGTTTTTCCTTCTCCCCAAAACTTTAAACCAGCAGCAGATTGATATTGCTGTGCTTTATGTTTCCTCCCCACCACTCTTCATACATTATAAGAATCTCAGTTTTAGGACAAAAGCCTGAGCTAACTTTTTTTTTTTAAATTTGCTTTCTGAAATAACCTCATTTTCAAAATTTGTTGTAAAATTATTACTTATAAATAACCAAACTAAACACACACACAGAGTTCTGCTGGAGCTTTATGGTGGCAAGATGGTGTATTTAAATCAGAGGCTGAAAAAAGATCAATACACAATTATTTTAAATACATCTATGTTATTCTGTTTCTCTTTGGATTTCTCTATTAATCTTGAATTAATTTTCTTTTTGCAATAGTTATAATGCCATTATTGGGTTTTGTATTTGAAATACTTTAAAATAGAAAGAATACCAAGTATTTTAATATATTATAAGGGAATTTATAACCAGGTAACAGATCAAAGCAGTATATTTCATTTTTACAACCAAATAAAATTGCATATTCCTTAGTTTAGCACAAATAATTCATGCTGTGGCAAAGAATGGTAAAAAGAGCTGTCAGACAAGTATGCAGGTATTCCTTTTTTTTTGTTCTATTTAAAGCAGTACATTTTCTGTTCTATCAAGTACCTGTGATCACTAAGAAAAATATTAATACCTCAGCATTTATCCCACAGTGGCCATGCTCACTGTGCCTGCACTTCTACTGATGAAAACCCTTTCACTGAGCTCAGCATCAGTAGTAGAGCCTGCTCTTTTAAGTTCCAGCCTAGACATGTACTCAGGACATCTTCCCAGTCAACAATCCCAGAATAGTGTTGGAAAGAGAGGCTTTGCACCTTCATCTAACTCTACTTTTCCTCATACAAGCCAGTTTGTTGGTTTTGTTTGTTTGTTTTTTGTGTGAGAATAAAGGAGGAAAAAGCTGGGCAGAAAATACTTTTCAAGAATTGGTCTCTTTGCTACTGGCCATAATACAGCTCCAGTATTTAGTGAATAGCTCATGAACATATTGAGTTTTCTTATATTGTGGATTTTATTGAATTTGAAGGGTTTCTCATCTGGCACAGAAATTTGATTGTTCCACCCCAAGTTTCAGTGATTGCAAATTAAGAATGTAAACTGTAATGTGCTCAAGGACTAAAAGACTTTCTCCCTAAACGCAGAATGAAGAAAGTACGACAAAAGTAATTTCAAATATTTCAGTCTTTAGATAAAGCTTGATACTTCTTTCCCCTCCTCAGCCTTCCTCATTAGCTCTCTCTCATAAAGTTTAAGTCAAGGAATGATAAAAAGTCAAATGTAAGATATTAAAAACTAAAGTGCACCTCAGCACAAAGACAGTTCAACTACCCTTGTACTGATCAAAATTCAAATCAGCTTGGTATTTTAAGCAGTGTCACTTTCTCATTCTTACTTTCTCTCACATTATATTATTCCCTCTCATCAAGGGCCCCTGCCAGTTTTCAGATGCGTAGACAAAAATTGTTATTTCTCATAGGTCCTAGAAGCTCCCTTTACGGTACCAGGAAGCAGAGCTTGATGAGAGCAAGCTTGCTCAGCATCTTTCTTTTCCACTACCCTCAAAGGATGAGTAAAAGGATGCAGAAAGAAGATATGACAGCCAGAGAAAACAGGGAAATGTTTATCATTCAAGGGAGGAGGAGACAATTTTGCTTAATCATAGCTTTGTTTAAGTAGCATCAAATTCTTCATGCAATGTTATAAACCTCTAATTGCTCCACTGCCTTACTTTCCAAGGAAACTTCAACTTGAATATCATCAAACAACTCCAGTTGTTGCCAGAGAAGTGAGAGTGATTAGGAACATAAATAAAATTAACTATGAGGAGGAAAAGTAAATCAGAAATTGAGTCACTGTCAATGAAAACTAGGGCTGTTGGCAGTAGAGACAAAAATCCCCAGAGCCTAACCCAGTGAAAACAGCTCAGGGTAGAGGTAAGGCTTTTGTGCAGCAGATACTACGAAAGAGCTCAGATTTATGGAGAGAACTTGATTTACAATCATAAATGGATAAGGTCTACAGGCACAAGGGAGAGCAAAGTGGCTGGACAAAACACAGACATCTTTAGTTCAGGTTCCAGCCCATTCAGACACCCATCCTATAAAGAGTGTAGTTTTTCATGAATTAGGGTATATTTTTTCTTGGTACTGTGATGGTCTAAGTGAGGAAGATTTGTTAAAATAAAAATTGGATAACACATTATAATCTGAGGAAAAAACCAACCAGCTTTTGGACACAAGCCTTCTTAACTTCCTACATAATCAATCATAACTCTAAAACACATGACCCTCCAACAAAAATGCGTCAATACTGTTCTTCAAGAGTGACAAACTGGGAAAAAAAGCAGCCTTTGATATATTTGCTATTTCACCCACATAAGAGCAAATCTCAGTTTATTTCTATCTCACTGCTGATGTCCTTGTCAGCTGTTACTGGTCATTAGCATCTTAGCTCATTCAAATAACTTTGCCATTCAATTGCTTCCTCACCTTTCACAACAATACTTCATGGGGCTTATTACTGGAATTAATGATCACTTTTTAAAAAGGAATTTGGCAGTTACTTGTGACTCTTGAGTTTTCACTAGGCAGCCAGCAAGCAACAAGGCTGAACTGAGATTTTCAGGCAGTTACATATTTATCATTAAATTTCACAGAATACCAGGCTAGAAGGGACCTGAAGGATCATCTGGTCCAACCTTTCTTATCAAAAGCACAATCTAGACAAGAAAGATGGCTCGGCACCCTGTCCAGCAAGCAGCGTCTTGAAAGTATTCAATGTTGTGGAATGTACCACTTCCCTGGGAAGATTATTCCAATGGCTGAATGATGTGAAAAGTTTTTCTCTTGCATCTAATTCGAATCCACCCAGCAGCCTTATTTATCATGCCTTATTCTGATATGGGAAATCTGCTGCTAGGCTTGTGCTCAGACATCTTAGACAACTTTTTAGGCAATATCGGTATCTTGAATTACAATAGACAATAAATAACATAACAGAGAATCCTATATATGCTTGAGGTGCTAACAGATAACAGCCCTCTTCCTTTGCTTCTTCTCCTTGGCTACCAGTGATGTCAGGAAAATTCAAAATCTCGAGCTAGATTTACCCTGCAACAGTTTCTCCCGCACAAACAGGCACAAGCAGGTACACTGCTCCATTTCAGCATCAGAGCTGTTTGATACGCAGTGCATTTTCCATCATTCTCTCAAACCCAAGGCAGGATGTCCCGTGGTTTTAAGGGAAAGACACTTTCAGCTGGCATTTGTGGCTAACAAAAGACTCTCTCTGTGCGCAGTATCACAGAAAACTTGTTTTCCCTTTGCCTCGCAGAAGTGTTAGCTACAAATCCTGTCAACAAAAACTGCCTGGTTTTTGCTAGCAGCGCAGCCACGCTCGGGTTTCGCTTTGCTGAGGGCTTTGCCACGTTCCAGCAGAACTGTAATGGGGCTTGTTTGTGCCGGCGGGGGGAAGGAGGTCTGCCACGCCACATGGCACTCGGAGCTGCTGCCACACACAAGCCAGCCACATTCTGTTTGTGAGCTTCAGAGTTAAGCTGTGTTTCACTGCAAACATAAACGCAGGGCTTTGGGTTTCTTTTCTTCTGCATCTAGCACACATTGCAGCAGGCACCTTGCAACCAAAATCCAGCCACCATAAATATACAGGGCCCTTGAGAGAAGCTGCAATGCTCCAGGGACAAGAGCTTGCCTTTAACACCAGTGAACAGATAATACCCAGAGAAAAGCATGCTTTGGAGCATTCCTTAAGGCAGAAAGTACATGAACTATCCAAATATCTTCTGTGTAATGAGGAAGTAAGGAGGCATCTTTCAAAGCTTTTTTATCATCCTTTTAATAAACTAGTGCTTCCACATCCTTGCAGATGCCTTATGAAAACTCCCACCTGAATTCACTGATCATAATAATAATAACAATATTGTTAAGACCCACTCAGCTACTGTAAATATCACTTTGGTAATTGGCGATACATAAGAAATCTCATTAACCAATACATGTGTATTATTTACCATGTATAGGGTAATCCCAGTTTGCAGAAAAATAAACTAGCTCAATATTACTGAAATCCTCCCAAAAACGTGGAGAATCAAATAACTCGCTGAGACCACATGACAATAATAATTTACAATCATTATCGTGATCATTGGAGTTTCAATTGTATCCCCTGTGGTTTATTTTTCACATGCATGTGTCACACACTTGCTACATTAGGGGAAAAAAACCAACAGAAACCAAACCCCAAAAATCTTTCAGGCAGGGTGACTAGTTTCCTGAACACCTTTGCCCCATACCCACAAAGTGCAGGCTTTTTCAACCCAGTTGTGCCAAGAGACACAAGTCAGGTAAGCCACCACATGTTTCCCTCCTTACAGACAATTTGGCTAACACTTAAAATAGAGTTCTGGGCCCTTACAAATGGCTTTGTGACTTAGAGAATTTGTGTCTTTCTCTTGACTGATCCCGTGGAGACCAAGCACAGCAAAGTGGAGTTGTGTGCTCGTGCTATGGCAGTGTGGCAGCCATGCCATTTTTCTCACAGCAGCACAAACCTGTAAGTTTTTAAGCCCCTGATGGCTGCAGAAGGTGTATAGAAGATTCCCCTGCTTTCTCTAGCAGAAATAACAAGACCTTTAAAAATGGACAAAAGCTTGGAAAAAAAAGTTCTATATTTTTCTAGGCTGATTAATCAATATTTAATTATTTAGAAGCTCTAAATGGCTATCTTCGGCTGGCATGGGTACAAAACATGTTATCATCTGTCAATAGAGGCCAGGAAATCAGATCTTAAGCATAAGTAGCAGGGCACTGCTCTGCAGAGAAAGTGTTTACTCCATTTGCTGCACTTTACCATTTCATTTCAGCAAAGGTGTTTATGTCACACTTAATGAGATAAGGGACAGCAGAGGCCTCAATTGCAGGTCTCAGCACTGTCTGATAACTGCAGCAATCTGGGAATAAACACTGCTTTGCAGAAACCATTTTTTAGAGCCCTAATAAAGTAATCAGAGGCCTTAGTAGAAATTGGTTAATTCGATCATCTATGTTTTGTTCTGGGAGTAAAATGTGTATTACTAAGATTAATTCATTAGAGAGTGTTCTTACTGGAGTTAATTTGATAGTTCTGAAGCAAGGCATCACACTGCTAAGTGGCTATTGTGCATCTGCAGAATTAATGTACTAAAGCCTCAAAACATTTTTGCCTTGCTAAAGGTGCCAGAATTTTTCTGATCCTCTGGATATAATGAGGTTCTCCTTGATTCAGCTTGTGGCCAGCACAGCCACTGCTCCCCAGAGCCTGGAGTTAATTCACAGCAGCTCTGTGAATGTGAAGAGATGGGAACACCCAGTGTATCCAAAATGGTCTGCCCAATATTTTCCAGTTCTTTGTACATCTCCCCAGGCAGTGGATAAGCTTTCTTCTATATTCACCACAACCTGAAAGGCTCAGAGAAATGGTGGCACTGGCCTCCATCTAGTCTGTAGCTACTAAAAGGGATGTGCTCCACAACTGCTTGACAAGCTCAGGCAGCTGACACAGTCCAGAGGTTTTTGGGCTCTTCTGGGTGCAGCTTTTTAGCGACCGATCTGCTCTGCCAGTCTCAGCTGCTAAGTGAAGCCCTTCACAGGCTTGTAGGTACTTGGTCTCATATTCATAATTTTACCCTTAACAGATGTACCATCAGCAAATACTGTTGAAGTGCCCATGTATGAGAAATTGGTTGCTTATCAGCTGTGAGGATGCCTACAGACAGTAGGGAATTGTCATACAAACAAGAGGGAGCTTGAAATTGCATTTCACTGAGGCAAAGAAAACAGAAATCTTTTACTGTCCATCTCAAACAAGATTATGATACCCTTTCAAGAAAGCAGTCTGAGAACCTTATACTGTCTTCTTATACCTTCTGATATCTCTAGATAAAAGTTACTAAATATTGATATTAGTTCTAATATTACTCTAAGAGTTGTACTAAACTTTTTTTGACTAGGTGCTGTACTAGTACACAGCTAGAAGATAATTTCTTGCCTGGAATAAACTGGCCTGTAGATTGGGCTGCTGGGAAATCAACAGACACGGTCAGAAGGATAAAGCAAACAGTGACTTCTCTCATCATGGCTATTCTAGCTCTAACTCTCATGTGTTCCATCTAAGACATAAATTTTTAACCCTATAAAGCAGTGAGAAGCAAGGACTAAACTGAATTATTTATTAATTCTTAAGTCAAATTAGAATATTCTACATATCTTCCATTCTTGGGATTTGACATATTCTGAACAAGAAAAAGTTCTCTTTTACAGAGAGAAAAACTTTCCCCTGCTCTCAAAGTTTATGGGCTTGTTAAATAGGCTGTAATAATTAAATGCATACACATGCTTGAATGATAAATTTTAGTAATAAGTGCACTGGGACTTACCATGACCTTATCAAGTGGGGCTAGCCAGTCATTAATTCAGATAACGCAATTTATTATCATAATCTTTTTGCTTATACTATTGTAGGGCATATGATTTATCCTAATTTGCATATGCAGATTGAGATGCAATCATTTCATTAATTTTAATGCTTTTTCTTAATCCCATCAAGATTAACACTTTGCCTAAAAATTCTGCACAACGTATTTGTAACTGCCCATTAAAGTGTTATCCTAATATTAGTATGGGTGAATTATAATGAACAAAGTGCGTTAATTTGAATGTGCTAGTTCCAGATGAGAAACTGCACCAACAGGGCACATACAAAGTTATCTTTTTGTACATATAGGTACTTGCATTTGTTGGGAACACTGCAGCTCCTGTACACATTGTGGGCATTGCTTCAGGCAGGAATTTGGGGCCCATCTCTGACCCTCTCTACAACCACTGCCAGAGGTACCATGTGGCATGGAATACGTGGCAGCACCACCAAATATTTGACTTGCCTGTTTTTCAGTAAGACACACATTGGTAGAGTCAACCATTTATTAATACTTCAGAAGTGAAGACTCACATAAAGCAGATGCTTGAAATTTTGTTTACTAACAACAGGTTAGGAACAGATATATCACGTTAATTCTTGTGTAATGTTCGATGGAATCATCATCTTTATTCTAATATTTGCATTGATTCAGCCTAATAACATCTCCATTTTATAGACATTCAGTGTGTATCTGAGTGTATAAATGTGCTTGTTTAAATGCAGGGCAAATATCTTGTTCATTTCATTTATAAAATCAAGAATGAATGTGAAGCAAGCAGATGTTTTTAATTGCTGACAGTGAAACTATGATCATGTTAATTTGGTAAAACTGCTGAACAGACATTAGGTAAGAATTTAACTCATCAATGATATCAACAGATACCAGTATAATCAAAGTAAAGGTTAAATTCAATTTACCATTTTATTGGAAAGGAAGTTTGACTTTTAAGCTTATTGGCAGAAGAGAACAAAAAATTCAAAACTTTCAGAAAAATGCCTAGAGATGCTTCCTTATATTACTTTAATTAAGAAAAATAATAAAGTGTCTGCATGCATTGCTTGTTTTCCTACATTGCCATAGATTAGAATAAGAAGCTGAAATGAAGTGTTTCATTGTACTTTTATATTTTCAACCAGATTCAAGGTGTGACCCATTTAAGCCTATGCAAGAGGAAATACATTAAGCATTGAAATATATTAGGCATCCTAACTAGGCAGCGAGGATTTATCAGTGATGAGTAGGTTTTCCTCAAGCAAGTAAATATACATTATGTCCCTAGTTCTACTGGAGATGCTTAAGGTAATAGATTTGGGCCAACATGTTTTATTCATGACTTAAAGCTGGTGTTTTTTTCCAATGGGAAAAAGCAGTTGTAAGTTTGAGTAATTACTGTATTACTCTAACCTTTTGCTTTTATTAGCCAGCTGGGATAATATTGAGGATTTTAACTTCATTCAGGCCTCTGCTGAGTTCAAAGGACTCTTTCTGTTCTCCTCATTCCTTGCCAGGCTGTTTCTAAAACTTGTCAGTGCTTTTTAGCTGGGCTTAATCAGAATTTCAGTCAGCCAGGGGAACTGAGAGTGTGTAGATCATTTTGACATGGATGTTAAGTATCACTGTCTGCAATTCCCACCCAAATGCATTTTTGCTAGGATTTGTTCTCAGTTTTGCTACTTTCATCAGCAGTATTTTTCATTCCAAGTTAGCATTATTCCAAAATTATTTATTAACTAAGCAACCTACTGATACTGCATCCACTTCAAAGGCACGCTAAGCAGACAGTGTGGTTGTGAGGTGCTGGGGAATGCATAGCAGGGGCAGGTGCATTCTCACTATAATTTTGATATATGTTTACATTATTGTATAAAAGCAGAAAGAACTGAAAAAAAGTCAGTGTGGTACTACAGAACACCTATACTTTGGAGGTACAGGACTGTGCCCAAATTTATCTAGATCTTTATTAGAAACATCTTGTGTTATCTGGAAGGAACTTTCAACAACATGGGTATAATTTGAAGCTTTTCTTGCTCAATAAGAACATTCTAACAAGAGCACACAGATTTGTCTGTCAGCTTTGGTGCGGGAGAACTGAATTTCACATAAATTTTGCACCACATCAGAGTTAAGTCGTGGCTTCCTTCATCCTCTTGCATCTTTTTATGAACACCAGGTACTCAAAATCATTCTTATAGCTGTGGTTCAAGCCCCTGGACATTCCAGGCATCTGCAGATAAGTCTTGTGCTACCACCACCGGCAAGGGCAGGGCAGAGGCACCCGAGACACGGTGCAGACAAATGAGTCATCAGCTCCTGCTCTAAAACCAGCCAGCCTGTGCTCATCAGCACCAGTTCCACCTCGGCCAAGCCTCAACAAGGCAGCTCAATGCTTCCTCCTGCTGGACTCCCACCACCCAAGCCATCCCCAGCCAGCATCCTGGCACTGGCATCCATCTGGTGCCCACACCACCTCAACCACCAACTTACATCCCATCAGAAGGCTTCCTTTGCATACCAATGGCACTGACACCCTTCCCACCCAACCTAAAAATGCAGCATGTAGCACATAAACGGGATTTTAAAAAGGTGGAGGAATAGTCTTTGAAATCCCATTGATTAGCATCTTTTAGCACATGATATAGAAAAGAAAATTAAGAGCACCAAGATATAGATCAAACTCTTCCACAGTACATGCTAGTACTATGCATGCATACATAGTACATGCATAGTACATACATAGTACTGAAAGAGCATGAAAAAAAAACACCTTTTTTTTTTTTGCTGTAGAGTATTGATCTTTTTTATGTTAACTATAAGCTTTAATTAAAATTGCAGGTACTAATATCACGCCACATAATTAAGAAGAAAAAACACTAAGCAAGCTTAGAGAAAATACAAGTTTTATGGCTTGTTTCTTTGTTTTTAAGTAGTAGCAGGGAAACCCCTTACAAGTGAAAGAATATTTCCATTTTTACTTTTTTTTTTTTAATTTACATTTATTTTACATTTCCAGTCCATATTTACTGGACTGTTAGGATGTTACCCTAAAAAAACCCCTAAATTTGTTCCATAACATCCAGGGTGTTAAATTTCTCAGCTTTATTTCAGGCTGACTGCAAGGAATCCAGACTTTTCTTTCATTCCTTCAGTCAGACATGGTTATAAATGCTGAGTTTTTCTTTATGGATCCTCAGAAGCTTACACTATCACCTTGCAATAGGTTTTATTTTTATGTTCTTACTACGGATTTTCCCACTGTTTCTTTTTTGCTGTGAAGGAGGGGAGGGGGGTGGAATCTGAGTCTTTCTTCTGGATTCCTGCTTTAGCATGAGAAAGTTCATCTGTGTCTCCTTGCACATTCAGTAAGTAATAGTCCAACAGCAAAGACTGAGCTTTAGTGTCAGGCTCAGATTCTGCCACCAGCAATTAGGAGATGCTTACATCCCCTTTCTATTTTTCTTTATTCCAACATGTTCGTTTTGTTCCTCAATATACTTACAACATAAATTTGCCCCTCAGCACCCATTCAGTGAGCAGAGTGTGCTAACTGGAAGTGTAATAACCAAAGCTTCCTGAGAGCGCTTTGGTCACAAATGAACTTCATGTTACAGATGTAAGAGTGATTCTGAGCTCATTTTCCCATAGTTACTTCTGGGGAATTTCCATCAAGCCAGCATCTTAAATGAAAAGGAGATTATCCTTCACAACATTTTAATTCAAGAATAGTGCTTATTTTATTTTCACTCTTTAATGGAGTTCTCCTAATACTTCCTTAGTTGTATGCATTTTCTCTTCCCAAAGCTGAGGGAACCTGTTCTTTTTAAACCACTACTGTTATTCTAGTCTCCTTTGCATGGAGATGCTGGAATAGAATTTTGTGAGTTTCTTGCAGATACTGCTATTATTAATAATCTCAACAAAAATAGCAAATTTTACCAAGCAACTCGGCAGAAGAAACTGTTGCCCAGTGGAAGTGCCAATTAAAACCTGCTCAATCAACAGGGAGAAATGGTTACTAATAAGGGGATTTTCTCTGAAAATCCCTATCAAGTGTCTTTGCCCTGACTATGTGCATCATTTTCCATGTGCATACCCTCACCAACATGAGATGGCAGCTCTCTACCATGACTTGCATCACCCCATCATGTGGTTAGTGGGGGTATGGCCAATAAACAAGCCTTCAGAACACAGCCATAAGATGCACTTCACAGCAGTTTGAGAAACACGTGCACTGGCACTTGCAGATTTAAATGATTGTGTGATCCACAAGCAAATCTGAAAAGGGAAAACATGTTGATCACACACTGTAGATAAGCTATTCTAACAATTGTTTCATTATAATTGAAGCACCTTCAAACAGATGGAATGGTAATCAGTAGTAAGTGAATTTTATATCCAATTCATAGAGCTGAACTTCAGAGATAAGCTGCCAGCGATTTTGAAAATACTTTAAAGACCCTAAAGGTTTGCATATTACTTTAAAAATTCACCCTTAAAACCAGAAACAAAAGTTTAATTTTTTCTTTTGATCTGCAAAGATATTAATTTCTCTTTAATTCAAATGGTCTCTTTTCAACTTTGAAGGATATGCTAGTGCATGTATATATACAGAACATATAAAATATATATTAGCTTGTCTGCAGCCTTCAAAAAGCTTTAATTTGCTGCTGTTTCAAAAGACTGAGGGGGTTGCCTTCAGTAGGATGAGAGGAGTGGCAAATGTGACAGCTGCAGGGCTCTGCAAGACGTCGAAGAGAAAAATAAATGGACATGGGATTGAGTTGCTGAAGCCAGTCACATTCCCTTTCCCTCAAGCCCAGCCAGTGCAGTGACTGGGAGGATGCTCTCTGCAGTTTGTTACAGGTAAGAGCCAGATAAAACCTCGGCAGTGACAGGAGGTCTTTCTTGCATTGCTGTGTCAGCTCATCTCTCAGACACTCCTGCTGACCACATTTTGGTTCCTATTTCTGCTTGAGGTGAGCCTGCAGGCAGGAAGCACAGGCAGCACAAGGTGCTCAACCTTGTTGCACCTTGCAACAACCCCACCCCCGCAGGCAGAGCAGGGCACCAAGGACCTCAGCAGCTCCTTTCCCCTTGGGCAGACACTGAGCTCCACTGCCACTGCCAGCGCAGGCACCAAAACCCCTGCTCTCAACAGGAAAGAGCAGCTGGAGAGAACATCAAGCACAGGGACCTAGTGTGCACACTTCCTTCTTCACTAAATGAACACAGGTGTACAGCTGGAGGATGACTTTTGCATCTTTCCAACTCAAATCACACAATTTCATTAAGAAGTTATTTCAGGATTGTAAACTCTGTCAAACTCCAGCCACTAAATGTGTTACATTTAGTGTTACACCACTGATAGTTGCAAAAGCACAGAAAGATTAAAGTTCCCAGCAAACTTTGTATTGTGAAGGTCACACATTCAACATTAGTAATTATGGTTCACTATGAGATGAAATTACATTTTATCAATATTTCTAACTTTTTTCCTCTCTGCAGCACAAAGATTTCCTCAATTATTTCACTGGCCATTAATGATAGGTGTTCTTTCAATTAAAAGAAAAGCCCACAGACCTATATAACCTATGGTGTTCCAGAGACACTGGGTAAATCATTATCTCCTGTACAAGACCATTATCACTGTGTGCTGTAACAATCAGACTTAACGAGGTTTTCCTCTTGTCTCCTCTCTTGACTGCTACCAGCAATGTTTTCTGTTTACCAAGTTTCTCTATGCTGATTGTGTGTTGGAATTACAATCCATCCTTTTCCCAGAGAACACTATCAGCAGCTGAAAAGTAGAGAAAAAGCATTTCTGTTCTAAAGGCACACGGAACATCTTGGGTATTCCGGGTTTAAAAAAGTTTTCTACCCTGACTTGGGAAAATCATTAGAAGTTTTGATGTGTCCTGGCACATTTCAAGGGCTCAGGGTCATCATGCAAAGCAGGAAGGCAGTTTTGCAACCCCTAGAGACGAACCAGGACCTTCCCTGCCCACTTAAGATCCCAGCTATGTCAGATGTTGCTCTCAGTGTGATGTTTCATTTAATAGATTAATCTTTCATTAAAACATTCCAAAAGAAGGACAGCCTCACTATTTTCATCACAACAATAATAGATCAGTGTTATTATTTTCTGAACTTTTACAGGAGCTGCATACCCCATAATGATGGGTAGGTGAGCCATTTCCTGGATTTTAGTCACATGGTCTTGCACCTTAAGAGCTTCAGGTTTGAGCAAGCCCAACATCCCAAAACAACACTTGAGACATTATCATTGCATCACTGACTTTTAGCAGTGCCAGCTGGACCAGGATGAGGCCTCACAGGACCCCTTTTGAACTCCATGAACTGAGTGAACTGCAGTTTGCAGTGAAATGCAAATAAGCTCAAGAGGCTTTATATTTCACAAGAAAAAAAAAAAGTTACGGTCTTAGTAATAAGGTGAACTTTAAAAAATACCCATGACAGGATGCAATCTGAAATGCAAATACAAAGCCTGTTTTCTCCCAGAGTTTAAATGTCAAGAATGACCTGAAAGTTTACAGTGGTTCCCTGGAAGATGTTAGGCTTATTGTTATATTAAAATTAAATGGTTGAGATCTGAGAGTCAGGAAGGCGATTTTCAAAAATTAAGCATGGCAGAGGTGACTGTGAATTTAATTTGCTAAAGCTGGCTTTTGTTAGAACAGAAGATGTTCAACTTGAAAAAAACAAGGGAAACTGATGGGCAGCATGTGACAAAAGATGCCAACACAAATCCTGCCTTTGCCCTCCACGCCTTTTTAAAGCACATCAAGACTTGCTTTTAACACAAGAACTGGCAGCGACTTTGTGTTGCAAGGAAACCTAAAATATGTTGTACTCCTAAAGTACAAATATTCACCCCAAAACTCAGCTCTCATCCTCAGGCATCCAAACTAAGGGTTAACAGGGCTGGGATGCTATTGGGCTTGGCTATGACTTTTTGGTTTTTCTAAAAAAACAATTCTTTCCTTTGTGGTCAGATTTGCATTTCTTGACTATGTACTTGAACAAAGAGCTAATTTAATTTATTTAGGACACATTTTTGTCATCTTTTAAACAAAACAGCACTAGTTCATTTAGATACTGTGGTTGTTGTGTGGACAGACAATAATATAAGAGCATGAGGTCTTCTTCTGCAGCCCTCAGTGCCAAATTCTGTTACCAACAAGTAAATATATGTAATTTTGATAAATTACATAGACGATTCCATCTGTACTACACTGACTTGCATAAACAAGATTTCTAGTTTTCAGTATTATGACAGATAAGTTGCATCAACTACTGCTAATAATACTGAATAAATTGATTTAATATCTGAAAGTTCAATAAAAAAACCCCAACCAAACAAAAAGCCCCCATTTACTGAGGACTAAATTTGAGGTTCATGAAAACAAATTGTTTTCATTTACTCAATTTTGAGCCAGAAGTTTAGATGCAGTATAGGTTCAAATTTATTTAAAAGGTACATAGATGTGAAGGGAGAGCTTCTTCTGATGCTACGAGGCTGCCCAGTGAAGGTGTCTGGAATGAGGTTGGCTCAAGAGCTGGGAAAGAATCATCTCTCACAGAGAGACTCGAAACCATGATGGTTTGAGTTGCACAGAAATCCATGCTCAGAAACATGAGGCTGTCAGGGAGGTGAGAGTTAAGGTCAGTAGGTTAAACAAATGCACAAAGTGACTGTGTTAGAGGGTTTTATAGCCTTTCTGCTCCACACGAGGGATAAATAAGGTGTGGAATTGTTTCTGAAATTACTTTGGCTCAACAGCCTGTCCATTGCCTCTCCTCTGGGTAATCTTGAAGCTTTGCCAGGATGTTATGTTCCTTGATACAGAACATTTGTCATGATGAATAGCATTATGTAAAAGTTGTATTTTTCCCTTCTGTCTTTTGAGTCGTAATATGAGAGATCATAACACGGATCTAATGTTAAGAGGTCTGAGTACTTTAAATCTTTAAAATACCTGAACAATTGAGAGCTTCATATTTACAGTGTCAAAAACACCCTTTTGGATTCCTTATATTCACACAATGCTTTCATAATCTGACTTACAAATACAGTTTAAAAAGAAACAAAGCATTTTTCCTTCACAGGAAGAAACATTTTCCCCTCAACAAATGAAAAATTACTAAACACAAAACTTCAAACACTTTAATCTTGATTCCCCAGTCCTTCCTCAGTGCTAGTACCTAACACTGGTTGCAATGTACTAAATGTTCACCATTCCCCTCTTTTTTTGCCCATTCCCCTTCAGGTCTGTGCTTAGGCACATCCTTAATACCGGGTACTAGAGCACCTCTCCCTGCTCCTTTTTCAGGAGATATGCAGGTAGGCTGATGAACAGCACGAGATACAATTGCAGTGCCATTTACCACTTACACTGATCAAACCACAATCACTACCAGCAGCCCTTGAGTGATAACTCGGAGCACTGCTCTGCGTAAGCAAGGATCACAGGCTGCGGCCGGAACAATCACGCTGCTCTGGCAGCCAGGCACAGGGCTCTTGATCTCCAAGCTCCCTTTGTTCCCTCACACTCCGTACAGAAGTCAATTACACATTTACTGATAACGTGCCTTACCCTGCCAGAAGGGTACTTCCATTAATATTATATCTAGTATCAGAATAAATGCAGAATAAAGGCAATTCTGTGGTTAAAACCCACGATATCTTGATGCCCACTTTCTGAAAACAACAGTAAAATGTACCTATAGCAATAACAAGGTACAGAGCGACATGACAGTTCTTCAGAGAAAGCCAAAGTGCTTTGAAAAAGATCAATTACTGCAAAATTGTAGTACACTGCTGTCAATCTTCTACCTTCCTTTATAGTGAGAAATGAAATATAAATAGCCTTTGGCAGTGGGTTGGAGTACTCCTCGATTAAGGGGAGAGTTTGCAGTGAAGTCCAAGGCCAATTCTGCTGACTTCATGAGCAGTGCAATGTCCTATACTCCATTTTGCAAGGCAGGGATAAATAATCATCACAATGCTGCTGCTTCCAGATGCCACTGGTACTTCTTCAGTCAGCACTACTGAGAAATCAGCTCTCCATGGCCCAAATTGTTTAGGGTGCCCACAAGAAAAGTCTGTGAAGAAGCCCTTCTTGACAGCCATTTTAAAGGGGAAGACTATTTTAAGGTAATCAGAAGTGCAGGAAAAGGAAGCATTTTCCTGTTTCCTTACAATGGCAACAAAGAGCATGCAAAAATAACAGAAGTCTGAGAAACAAGAAAAAGGTCATTGAACCACTACTGCCTAAGAAAGAGATGTCTCATTTCTATTAATGTCAATGCAGAGAGGCCCAAGTGTGTCAGGCTTCGCAAATGTCACCGGTGTTATTACCTCGTTGTCGAGTGTTATTGGTGTGCTAAAGGTACATATTCTTCTACATGGCTTTATGCTGATCTGGCAGAATAAGGCCAATGAAGCATGAATAATGTGTGAATTTATGCCATCATGAAAAGTGCTCATAACTACTTCTCTCCCTTGACATCTTCATAAAAGGATATTTCATTGCAGGACATGGAAGATACTTTGCAGCTGAGTTTGAATTGGGAAAGTAGAATACGGATTTTGTTGTGAGCGGTTTTAAGCAGCAGAACTGAAGGTAAATTGTGTGAAACACTGGGATAGAATGCTGTTAAGTGGAGTCTGGGAGATGAGAGCCCATCTTCTGGGCTGGGATATCCACAAGCAAGCAGAGCTGTCAGAGCTGCAATTCGGCAGTAGGGCCACAGCAGTTTGAGAAAACAGGGCAAGCACCATAACCTGGCACCTCTGTGTTTCCATGTGCTTGGACACAGAGAACACAGGCATGTCTAACACTATCCGTCCTTGGGTTTTATACAATTGATACTCCTTGTTCATCTCCACTTTTCCAGTCTTCTTTATAAAGCAATCATGAACTTGTACACTGATCAGGATACAAAATAAGCACGGGTGGTTTCCTTAGGGTGTCAAAATCTGCTTGAGACTGACAGCAAGAACTCATTTTGATTTTTAACCTCCTTGTCCTCTTCAGAATTAGTTCAGAATCTCAGCAACTCTAGAAAGACTATTACAGAGCGAGCAAAAAGTGCTATATTTCACAACAGTAAGGCATACTAAAAAATAAGTATAATTTTTCTCTTAAACTATCAAAGCAATTTAAAAGCCTTAGTGAGTACCTTAATAGACAAGAGCACTCTAGCTTCAAATGGGTTTTAATGGGAGGGTAACCACAAGGATAAAATCAATTAATGAATACTATAAATAGATTGGTGAAAACTCTCAGCTCTTTCTTTCCCAAACATCCTCCTACCCCACCACCCATGGAACTACTTCCAGAATAATATAAAACAGCCCACATAAGAAATAAAATACTGCTACCATTTGGAGTTCTTTACACTGAATTTTCTGGAAAGTTTATGCAAGTTTATACTTCAAGAAAACTGGAGTGTTGTAACTACACTAACAATACATTCACATGGAAACAGAGAATACCAGCATTTTTGATCTATTTTGGCTGCATTTGGAATGTCAGAAATAAGATGCCTTGAAAGTTAAGCTTTTTAGGAAACTTGGTCTGTTTGGAGATGAGCCATTTATAAGTTTTGCCAAGCTACATCCTCTAAAAACAGTAAAAACTTCTGAAAAACTTAGCCATTAGGTGTCAGTTGCAATAAAATTCAAGTAAATACTAACAACAACACAAATGCTTCTTGTATCTTTAGGAGTGGTAAAAACACAGAGAAAACACTTGATGTGTGCATTCAGAGATGAGAGAATATACTTTCTGCTCCTCTTTAACATTTATAGAACGAAATAAATGTTAACAGAGATGTAAGTTCCACTGTTAACATATATCATGATACAAACAATCAGGCTGTGATTTGCTATGAAACAATGCAGAAACAATAACCAGTAACTGGGTGTTGAATCCACATGAATGGTGTTCCAAAGTCTTTTCATCATGATAAAGCCTGGCAGAAAGATAGATCTGACCTCCTTTTACTGATGTGATTGTAATTACACAGTGTCATCTGAAAAACAGCCCAAGGTCTTAGAGTACTTAACCAATGAGTCACAGATGTATTTCCCTTTCACAGCCTCAAGTGTGTTGGAGAAATCTGTAACCACAACAACATCCCGAGGGTTGCAGCATGAGAATGGATCATGACAAAGGACGAGTGTGGTGTTCAGAGTACGTACACGGGCAAGAACATCAAACATGGGGCTGTTATCTTCTGCTGAGGCCACACAAAACACCTGTTCATATAAGGAGCAGATACAGCAGAATTCAATAGAAGAGCAACCATAACAAAGGTGTGCTAAGCAAGAACGAAGCAAAAGCAGGAATGAATCACCTCTTCCTGAACGCTGTTTAGGTAGGAATTTACTTTTCTAGCATCTATGTGATAGTAACGTAACCATGGAAATAGCCTATGAATGTTTATACACAGAGATTCTTTGATTGTGCATCACAGTTGTTTCATTTGTAGCCTTTAAAGAATGTGAATTAAGTTGTCCAATTAGTCCATGTTTGTTCTTTTAATTGCTTCTGTACTGCTGCATCCTCAATGACGCAATTTGTGCCCTCCAATGTCACAGGGGGTCATGCCAGACACGTAAAACCACTGACAGTGGAAAGTTCAATAAAGATTTCCACAGAACAGATTTATTCACTCTTGAAAGGTGTGAGAGCTCATACAGACCTCACTGATCTACACCAGGTCAAGCTAAGATTATATAAAGTCATTTACAGAATTGGCTGACTTTTCTCCATGTCTCTACCAGACAAACACATTCACACATTGAGAATTTATAGTTCTTATCAGGAAGTTTGGATAATTAATTTTGGCAATACAATTTTTCCATAGGATTTATGATGGTGAATTAGAAATCAGTTCTCTTCTGAGGAGGAATTTAGGCATTGCCATGGTAACTAGAATATAACCTGACAAACTCTTTGTTTCATGGGCTCCCACCCCAACAGAGCAACTCTGTGGCCATACCTCCTGTCCACTGTGATTAAATTGTATTGAAATAAATCTGCCTCATGTACACACCAGTCATTCATTGCCATCTCAGTTTATTTAATTCACCCCAAGGGATTTATTAACCAGAACCTCAGTTATGACACCTCAGAGGTCATAACACCATCATCCCAAGCAGCATGCCCCAGGCCCTTCAGGAATCCAGATGCTGACCAATGTGGGGCTCTAAAGAGGGAAGGTCAGAGTTGAAAGAACAGACATGTCCACAGAGAAAACTGAGCTCACCAAACTTTTGCTGATGTCTAAGTATTAAACTATTGATCCAAGAGCAAGAAAACCTAATTCTCGATAGATTTAGAAAAGACAGGACAAGAGTGCACACACCCACTGCTCAACAGGAAACCTCATCACATCACAAAATGTTTCTAAGATAATAGAGATGAGATTCTATTGAGGTGCTCCTCCACTTCCATTTCTTGCAGAAAAGATGTGAATGACACTGGGAACATTTCCATCTGCAATGAATTCTTTGTTCTGAATATATCAGAGTAGTTAGTACAATTTCAAGCAAGCATACAGGATACAGCAGACAAAATAAGTACGTTAAATGCTCATAATTCAAGATCAAAATGAGGAAATAAGTTCAGAAAAAGAACCTGTTTGAAAGGCTATTGAAAATCAAACTTAAAGGCGAGTGCTAGGAAACATTTGGATTTTTAAAATCATACTGAAGCATGAAGGATCAGCTTCATGAGCTGAGCCTTTGGGAAAGCAAGAAATAGAAGTCTGAGATGGTGCTTGGTCTTCCTCTTAGTCACACATTCAAGACAAAGCAAAAGGTAACTAGCAAGATGATCACTTGTTGGTCATTGGTTAATTGGTTATTGTACGTGTTCAAATGAGCCAGTATTCATTCAGATGAGTACAAACTTACTTAATTTTTGTGTTCTTTAGAGTAGCTAGAGATTACTCAAGGCATGCAGTACCTGTTTGTATATTCTACAGACAAACAAAAATAAAAAATCTTGCAAAAACTGAGGAAACAAACACTTGGAATGAATGAAGATTGAAGTCTGATTTAATCTTGTTTTGTCACACTGCCTAATTCACTGCAGGAAAACACCAATTCACTCCTTCAATGTCTGTGTAACTGTCCTTCGCTGACAGAGGATGTAAACTCCCAGTCAGTGTATGACTGTCACAGAAAAATGCAAAAGTATCATTTTAGTAATGTGATTAGTCCCACAAAAGCTGTAACCACATCCTTACAGTTCATCACTTAGCTAAGTGCTCTTCCCAGCTCAGACCCTAAACCAGTGGCTTCGTGCAGAATTACACTTTCATAAGGACACAACCCTTTGTCTCTGTTAAGACATTGCAGATGCGCCTCTTTTCATCTGTCAAGGGGACACATCTGTACCTCTCATGTTTGTGTTTAAAGCTATTGTGCATCTATCAGGCATTCTAGTTTTAAAAGGTCTAGATGCATGAGTACATACTAGAATTAAATATTTAAAATCCATATTTATGTGGATTTGCAACTCTTTGTTGAAAAAAATAATTGACTGTGAATCAATTCATAATCACTCATTTTTCTGAAGTATAATATACATAAAGGTATACACAGACATATCAAAATATATCCAGAGGGAGCAAGATGAAGTACTGGAATGATCAGTTCAGTCCAAATACACAGATATAACATGGCAAAAAAAGCACCCCTTGCTGTATTAGGAGCTGCAAAGCTTGGATGTGGGGTGGTTGGTGTTTTTATTTCAGGGGTGTGGGTGGGGGAGATCTTCTCCCTCCATTTATTTTCCCTTTTTGTTTTTATTATTGTTTTGAGCACAGCCTGAACCCCATCTCCCATGGGTCAGGCTGGACCCCCACCTATGACCTAATGACAGGCTGCCATGCACTCCAGCAGAAACATTTGTCTGGGTACCCCTCACCTATCATTATTCCAATTACATTGACACCTGGGTCGCAAGCTTCAGCTAAATCCAGTGTGAAACCTGTGTCCAGAGGCCTGGACTATCCCTTGTTCCTTACCAGGGGCAGGTAGCCACAGGGTCATTATATAGTCTGTTAAAGCTTTTTGTGTGAAGTAAAGATTAGCATTACACCACAGAAAGGCTGACAAACACGGCACACCTGGGCTCCTTATTTAGCTGAGCACAGGAAACAGTTTTTATTACGTGCCAGGGAAATAACTGTAAGAACAAATCTGGCTTCAAAACTAAGAATCAACTGTACTGCAGCCAAAAGCAGTGCCAATCTGGGACAGGTGTACAGTAAGCAAGCAGGTGGAAGATAAATCCCATTGTGGGAAGCTCAAGGATGCTTATCTCACCACAAAGAACGCATCTGTCTCTGGTACTCGTTTGGTTTTTTACTGTCTGCTTCTAGGGGGACTGTGTTTCTGCTATGGAAGACACTGCAGGAAAATGGGAGATCACAAAAGCAGGCTTGGAACCCTCCCCAAATTTTCAGATTAATAACTATTTCTAAGGCAGAGCTGTCCCCTCCTTCCTAATGAGCTAAAGTAGTTCATTAGTTTTCTGATCAAAAGTACCTCTGAAAGTAAAATTAAAAAGAATAAAAATTGTGCCCTTGAGACAGAGGAAAACCATAGCTAGTGGTACCGTGTTAAGATAAAGATGCTGCTCATTCTGACCTGAGCCAGTAAGGGAGAATCAGAGCCTGGAAACCCCAGGGTGGTCATCAGGGGTTTGCTTGCTCTAGGATTGTGTTCCCACCTCTAGGAACATATTGAATGCACACGTCACAGGGGCAATCTCTGACATAATTTCTCCAAACCTGCAGCATTACACAAACACAGGACTTGCTGAACACAAAGGAGCAAGTAATTTTGGTTTCATAGCTCCTGTGCTTAGGCTGGGGCTCTGACTTTCAGTCAGCATTTTTAGCTGTCACATTTTGGAGAGGAAAGAACAAAAGAAAAGAAGCAGCAAGTAAAATCAGGACAGTATGTAGCATCACAGTTGAAAGGAACAGCTATACTCCAAGCTCTTTCAACATCTAAAATTCTCAGAGAGGGTAGAGTTGAGTACAAAATATTCCCTAAAACAGTCAAAATAAGACATGTAATTTTTTCCTACATTCAGTGTAGGCAAACAGTGAACTCCACAACACAGGCAGTCACTGCAATCAGCTTTGAGCCACATATCAAGAGTGTGCAAGCTGAGAGAAAGAGGTAGCATGAGATAGAAATGCAGCCTGCATCAAAAATTGCTCACTGAGGTCAGACTGCCTTCCCACTTCACTGAAGTCAGGTGCAAACCTCTTACAGGGTGATTCCTCAGCAACAGGCTGCTCTCCTTAAAATTCCTGTGCTTTCCAACAAGTACCACAAATACAAACCTTAAGCACAGCAGTTGTCTTACTTTTTTCTTTTCTTGAAATCAACCCCTTATAGATTAACTACAGAAACCTTTTTTTTTTCCTTACTGTAGATTTGTCTCAAGCAGAGATGAGCCATGAATTGAAGTGTAATCACCTTGATAGCAATTATATATGTAAGTTTCACCTCCAATGCACTTTGAAAATTTTCTTAATTAATGACATGTCTTTCTGTTATGCTAAATGTAGCAATGCAGAAGTCTGGATTCCAGCTGCTTGGGAGAGATGAACATCCTGCAAGACTTTTGCCAGTCTCACCCACCACAGTGCCTAGCCCAAAGTCTCTCATTTAGAGTCCAGAAGCACACCTTAGCCTGTAAAGTGACCTGCTGCAGCAGGGGGATCATCCTTTCCCATGTCTGTGCATTTCTTGGCCTTCCAACAGTTGCCAAGTGAGCTGCAGTTCAAGATAAACATGCAGGAGTGTCTGACACCCTAGGAGTGGGGCTCTGTATTAAAGAGGGCCCCCACACAACTGAGAAGCAGTGGGTTCTGCACAGCACAATGTGTTTCTCTCACCTTGGCCAGCAGCACTGCCAGCTCAATACAATTCAGCCTCAATTAGCTATTACTTGTCAAAAGCAGGACTGCACACAAAAATAGCAGCAATGCAAGATTATTTACTGACTTTGAGTTTCAGGGCTGTTTAATGTCATTAGAAGAAAGTGCTACCAGCTACTTTCATTGAGGAAACTATGGCTGTCTAGAAACAAATAATGCAGGAAATGCTGCCAGTTTTCAACATTTTACAGTAAAAAAACCTCAGAAAGCCACAGAAAACCAAAACACCTTCTGAGTAAAA
Organism: Pseudopodoces humilis; assembly: GCF_049639895.1. Lineage (NCBI taxonomy): Eukaryota > Metazoa > Chordata > Aves > Passeriformes > Paridae > Pseudopodoces > Pseudopodoces humilis. The sequence continues at coordinate 29,439,013 of NC_142207.1, read as the reverse complement.
AACCTTTTACAAAGTTTGACATCATGAGGTAGAGATTAACTCAAGGCTCAGAGGTCAGTAACAGCATTCACAGGGAGTGCTGCTGAGTATTTTGAATCAGGCTTTTAGAAACTCTTAGTTCCTGAGTGGCAGTCAAAAACTCACACGAACTATTATCTTCTCCTATTTATAAATTCTGGGGGAAACAACATCATGCATGTAATTGAGATTCTCATATAAGAGACTAATAATTGTTAAACAAAGTTCTCTCCTTTTTCAAATACTATTTTATGAACTTAGAGTATTTGTTTTGAAAAGCTAAACAAGCTGGTACAAGAGCAGGCTTTTTTTTTATGTCTTGGATTGGGAAAGGAGGATATTTGGAAGATAGGCACATACATGCCTCATTGGATATGTTAAATAGACTAAGAGTAGACTGTAGAAAGATCATGTAATAAAACCATAAAATAGTTTTAAGTTTTTTGCTCCTCTTCTTTGCAGATTTGGAAATAGGAGTTGACAAGGAAGAAAAGGGAGAAAAGAAATAGGGCTAAGTCACCCAGATATGAATACTTGTGTAATACCTTTTAAATAGGCTCCAAATGGTTCCTCAGGCCAAGCAGGGAGTATTTGAGCCTTAACATGAAACTTCAAAGCCACTTGCACTGTATTGTTCATGAGTGTTAGAATATCTAGAAAAAATCATGGCCGATATAAACAGAAATCTAATGTTCTTTCACCTATTTCTTCACCATTCTAACAAGCATTTACCAAATTTGCCATTTATATATTTAGACAACAAAATGAGGGCTGAGTGCTTGCAACTGCTTTTTTTGTATGCATGGGGAAGTGATCAGCAATTCTAGAATCACACTTGGAGACCTGCTGATTTTAAGTTTCAATGAAACGGAGACATTGTTCTTCAAAAACACGTCACAGGGGTTCCTCATAAGCAATTTTAAAAAATGTCATTTTCTTATCCGTATAAATGTAAGTCAAATAAAATTACTCCACAGCTGCTGGGTTTCTAGCTTTCCTAATTGTATTTATTCATGGATTTCCTTGGCATTTCAAAGTGGAACTAGAAACAAAAGCAAACAAAAAAAAATCCAACCCAACAAACACAATGCATACATTGATGAAACCTCCTGAGTGCTTTAACATAATCCAAGGCAATTTTCTCCAAGAAACAAAATGAATGAAATTTGCTTATGGACCCCTAAGCTTCGCAAACCCTTCAACTAGAACAAGAGGAATATGTGGCTGGAAGCCAATCGGCAGCCAAATGTGTTAGATATGTTCCATTTATTATTAATGTGACAACATTCTATATAGCAGCAACAGGGCAGGCAAGTAAAGGGTTGCCATGGAGATAAGTTACTCAAGATGCAGCTAAAAATACTCCCTTCTTCCCTTACTGTAATAAATATTGCATTATGTGAAGGCTAACAATGATGATATCAAATGCCATCTCACAAAGGCTTCCAGCTGTGAGCATCCTGGCTATCTAATGGATTGCCTGATGGACACACAGCACTTCTTGCCTGTGGATGTCAAAGAGCCTATTTTTGCCCTTATTACACGGTTAAATGTTAGATGGCAGCTGCTGACATCATTAGGACAAAATATTGCTCCCTACTCAGGGTAGATGTCTTACACCGTTGTGACTTTGGGGGATTACAGTCATGTTCTGTGAAGAGACACAGCTTAAACTGGAAAACAAACATGGAAATGTCCCTTGAACCAGATCACAGGAGGTTATTAGGCCTTGTCTCTGAGGACAATGTGGTTACACATTTCACCTTTTTGCTGCTCACCAGGTGCCTTAAGATAACCAAAGACTCTAACAGTACCTATTGATCAGAGACACACACAAAAAAAATATAAAAAAATTGACAGGCTTTTTGGAAGAACTCTCTCCCACCTTCAGCTTTCTTGTAGTTTAGATAGGTCCAGACAGCAGCACAGTTTTTACAGAGTTGGAAAAAGCTATGTTTCAACATTCTTTGCCCACCACAGGAAGTCTTTAAAAGCACAAGGCTTCCACTTTTTAAGTTTTACTTTTTCTTTCTCAGTAAAACTTTTCAATTACTCTGATATGAAGTGAATCTTAATCAACCAATTAAGCTGAGAGATTAAAATATTTAATACCGGAGCAAAACATAATTCAGGTCTTTGCTAATGTCATAACTACTCTTATTTTTTTCTCAGTTTATGGTCTTTAAAAGATGGAATTCACATTTATTTTGTAGTTTATCATCTAATTGAACAAAGGAATTATTTTCACAGAATGCCAGATTATACAGGTCATCTCAATAAATAAAGATCTCATCAATCATCTAAGCTGTGTCCTTGTTAAAGCCTGCTACAGAGTAGTAGATCATGCCTGGTCTTTTTGCAGTCAGAAACTCACCTTCAGCACTGTAACAATAGAGCTTCTTGCTAATACACACAATCACATATAAAATTATCATATTTCCAACTCAGTTTAAATCTTTTTTTGTTTTGCTTAGGGTGATAGTATGCTTATTTTTCAGTAGAATAATCTACATCTTAAAAAAATAGGAAAATAATTACACTTGAAAAACCCAGGAAATGTTCCTAGAAAAACAGAAGGCCGGGTGGAAGTTTTAATTTTGCCATTTCTCAAAGTGCAAGATTGTATCTGCTGTTAATAGGCAGCAAAAAGCACACATGGGAAATGCAAGCAGGGAATTTAAGAAAATGGGGTAACACTACACAAAACTTCTGCCAGTGTGTCCCAGGAGCACAGAGCTCTGTGATCATCACCACTTCCCCTGCAGTGGCACACTTTATCACTTTGCTGAGAGCCAGAACCTTCCCTTGACAGCACACACAGCCACTTCCTTCAGGAACACTGTTTTTAACTATCATTTTTCCTCTTTTTCTGTGTGTACTCTGTTCTTACCCATGATGGCACAAAAATGAGCTCTCTAACACTACCCCCCAAGCACACTCAGCTGCTGGCTGAGTAAACACAGGAGCAAGTCTGTCCTGAACAGCAGGTGAGCCTACAGTCACTGAAATGTCTGGGTACTTCCTCAAAAGAAAAAGCACTCTTCAAAATAGGCCTCCCTACCACACATAATTCCTGCTTCTCCCCTCTCTCTCAAGATGCTACTTCATTTTAAATGCTCACCTGGGCTCAACCCCACAGAGCCTTTAAGCATGGGCTTTGTGGTTTATTTGTTGGCTCTAAAGGACTTAACACACTTCTGGCACAGCATTAATGATATCCCTACTACCATTTCATGGATAATAATTTGACTCAGATGTGCCTGTGGCCCTGTAAGCTCTCTCTACTTGACTCTCCGTCACCTTCCACTACACCAGGTTCCTTAAAGCCCCATCCCACCTGTCCTCAAGTACCAACAAGGACGGGGTATCCACAGATTCTCCAGACAGCCTGCTCCAAATGGAATTTATTCCCTTAAATAGCCTGTTCCAGTTTCATGATTCTCTCTGAAATAGCATAGAACAATTTCTCTTTATTTCAAGGAGCAGGATGATAATTCTTTGGGAAGGGACTTTTTATTTGGCTTTTAATTTCTCCACTGCCATTACGTACATTTACCCTGTGCTAGTTTTTTTTCCTGTTGTTCCAAGAGAGATGTTATCCTGCTTTTTACAAGCACCACAGCTCTCCTGTGAGCCTCCAGCCTCCCTCCAAAGGCTCAGTGCCAGGCAGATCCTGGTCCCTGTGCTTTGCCATGCAGGTGGAATCACAGTGACCTTGGATGATACATTTGCTGGACAAGGCTCCAGAGGATTGCATTATTTCTGAAGCAAAGCTTCCTGTCAGATGCTGTAATACACAGCACAGATGCCTGTTCCTAGCAAACACCTTCCTTGGAAAAAGCATTCTCTTGTTTTTCATATCCATTGCATAGAGGAAAGTTAAGAAAAAGAAAACCTGCTTTAAAATCTGCATTTAAGCATAACCTGATTGTGGCTTGCTCCCACCAAATCTCCCCCCACTTTTTTTTTTTTTTTAAATCCCATGGTTTACAAATGCTGGCCAACTTTAATTGCACAGATAATAAAAACAACAAATAACCCCAAACTAAATATCATATATTTGGAACCCTGATTTGTACAGGACTATGATTACACTGCATAAATACACTCAGTGTAGGAACACCTTGGTGGCTGAAGATGTCAAACTGCAGCAGAAGGGGCTCCCAGAGGGACAAGGTTTATCTTCTGTCTGCTTTAGAATCCTTGTTAGCTGATCAGAGGGACACCAGGACAACACTGACTACATTTTTAAAATATGGAGAGTGCATCACCTCTTCAAAAGGGAAAAAATCCCAATAATGAAAAGCAAAATTATTGGGGGATTTTGGGTGGTTTGTGTATTTTTGGTTTTTTGGAGTTTGTCATTGGTTTTGGTCTTTTTTGTCTGTGGGCTGGGATTTTTTTGTTGCTGTTATTTCATAATAGCTTGTGAGAGGATGTGCATTTAAAAAATAATAAAGATTAGCAAGGTTTAGAAGCCAAAAACTCAAGTCACAAAAAGCTCAGGCGGATAAGATGACAATTTCTTATTGATGAGAACAATTAATAATCACAATCACACAATTAATCATCACAACACACTCAAGCAAAATGCTTGATAATATACCTGGATGACTGGATGCCTTTCAGGTAGGAATGCTCTAGCTAACCACAAGTTCTGCCTTAAAGAAAAGTTACGCAGATGTAAAAAAGACTCAATGGATCTCAACATACAGGTACTGGTGTAAAATTAATGATCCTTTCCAAGTTTAAATGCAAACTGTTAAAAACCCTTCATACAGTTTATATAACTTATGGTAAAGAAGCAATTTTCACCTGGAATATTTCTAACTCTAAAGAATAATAATAAAAAATGTTATGCACAGGACAATATTGCTCACATAGATCAAAATTTTAAAATGACATGAAGTAAACCAATGACAGCACAGAGCCTGTACTACAGATTTAGCATATCTTGAAGTACTTGAACAGAGAGCTTGAAGGCCCTTTCCCAGTCCCCCGAGGAGCCCCCAAGAACAGTCTCCTCCAAGAGCAGGAGCACTGAGCTTAGAGGCTTCTGTTAGTTCCAGGTCACTGCTTTCCTGTTTTTGCTCTGAATGTGAAGTTCTGCATTAGCCCTCCATCATCACATCTCTCTGGTGCCTTTGCAGGTATTCCCACTCTGAAAACACAATAGGCTCACGTGTCTTAGAGCTGAAGTGTCCTAATTGGTTGTTACCCCACATGGTCTTGCACTCAAAGGTCACACAAGCTCAGGCCAAATATGCAGAAACAATTCATTATATGATAAGTTAAATTCAGTGCTGTTATAACTAGACAGGGTGTCATGTTGAAATTACATGTAAGCAATGACAAATTCCACCTTTGATATCCATTGATATATTTTGGTCTTAGCTTAGTCTCTCCCATATTTGAATATTTTCTAAAAACATGCATTACAACTTCAGTAATTAATCAACAAATGTCATTTTCCATTAAAGCATATTTAATCATCACAAAAATTAAGAACAACTAACAACCAAAACCAGTATAATTACTTCTAATGCAAATGTGCTAATTTAAGTTGTGGAATACTTCTTTAAGAGAAGTCTGTGTTAATTGGGGTCTGCTCATGAAAGCAAGCTGTTAATTGAGCTGGCATGTGCCAGATAGACTAGTCCAAGTGAAAGAAAGACAATATTTGCAATGTAACACTGATTTTAAAAGTTAACATTTTAATGAAAAAAGCTGCTATCAGGCTCATGCCAGTTCAATTAGTCACTCCTTCCCATGAGCAGACCCCAATTAACACACTTTTTCGAAAGAAATATCCCACTGTTCAATTAAAACATGGAAGCATAGATGATTACACAAGTCTATTTTGATAATTAGTCTTATGTGATCTGTCTCAAACGTGTTGTTTCTGAACTGCTGCATCATCAAACTTATGGATTACTTTTGAGCAAAGGCTTTTTATCTGCAATTATCAGGCACTGTCTGTACAACAGAACCAAAACAGCCCAACAATCCAGCAGTGGCAAGGTAACACCTTGCCTGTTGGTAACAGCAGAGCTCAAACTGTGATCATTGTGATCAGATGGAGAAATCAGGTGAGCAGGATTTCTGCTGTGAGTGAGCTCTTGTACAATCCCATGACAAGCAGGAGTAAATAAAATCAGGCACAGGTTGATCCAAAGCTTGAGGTCAATGAGAATCTGTCTTGACTTCAGTGAGTGTTGGATTAGATCCCCATGTTCCATGGGAGAAGAGGAATTATCGCAGTGCATCAGGCAATGGGAGCTGGCAACTTGGCAAATATTGATTTGGCATGGTAACTGCTATAATATTGATTTGAAACACCACTTGAATATAGATTTATCAACCATTCTGCAGCACTGTGTCAATGTGCAATAGCAACTGCCTTTGATGGCTCAGTAAAGCAACAGCAGCAAGGAAGAATGAAGGAGGAGGAGTCATGATCACTGCAAATGTTCCCTCAGAAGTATCACGATACACATACCTGGGGAGCTTGTCACCTAAATGAGCTATTGAAAGGATTGATAAATTGTGTTAGCCAAGAGTGATGTTAATCAATAAGGTCACACGGAATTTGGGACTTTTCCCTGTATTTGGGACTGCAGATTAAAACACAGTGGTTTCCTGTGGAAGGAATTGATATTGCCTGCTAGTAAGTTAAAACAATGCTTCTTACCATCGATCCCTTCAAATCAATATTAAGCTTTTTGCTTGATATGATGGAACAGGCATTTCTGAATTCACAAGTCCAGATGGAGTGGAGGCAGACATGCCATCGCTAAAACAAGCAATGTGTGATTACAGTGCCCCTGCAGTCCACTGGTAGTAATCCCAACTTCAGTTTGAGTCCTCCATCACACGCTTGGACCAAACTTCTGCTGTTACTACTTGTCCAAAGTAGTTATCACTATGATTCCTTGAGGAGACATTCTTACTGGTCTAAAGTGTCTTTAGAGAGTGCAACACAATCATCCAGTCTGAAGGAGAACATACAAATCTCTTTGCTTTGGGATATTACATGTCTGCTAACTTGTCACTGCTACATCTAATGCCATTACCTACTGCAGTATGTGGGTATTCATGTCAACAAGAATTTTATTAAGGACAAAACAGAAAAAAACCACAACATAATCATGCTTTAGAAAATTATTCCAATCAAACCAGACCAGTTTGTTAGGTATCTATCTCCAAAATTTGGGGGGGGATAGGGCAGAAAATCTCAATGGCATATGGTCTTTAACTTACATATTTACTTTCCTTGAGATAGCTGCTGTAAAAGTACCACCCACATTCCTAGTATTCAGGAATATTATCAAATGTGAAATGCAAAGGAGGTTTGTTCACTAAAATATTTTCATTTTGAAGGAGAGGCTGCACTTCCTGTTAGAACTCTGTTAATTTCTGTAATCCTGGTGCACCAGAATAATCCCAAAGGTTTGATTTGAACTAAGTAAGTAAATTAATATTTTCTTTTATTTTTCCTGTGGATAGAGTCTGCCTTCTCCCTTTGGCATCAATTGCAGCAATTCTTTAAGTCACAAACATCCTCATTTTATGGGGATTTTGTTTGTTTGGGGTTTCTTTAAACAAGCTTGGAGCAGGAGAGACACAGGTATGTCATCGCTTTGATGTCAGTGGAGGTGCATGTCAGTGCAGAATTTGCCTCAGTTTTTCTAATCTTTTCAAGTATGCACAGCTACTCTGAAACCTCCCTGCAGAAACTTGGCAAGAAACAAAAACTAGGGGTGACAAGGAATGAGAAAAACTTGCCTTCCTGGAGATGCTTTGCACTTCTGATGCCTCTCAGAACCCATCACTCTGCTCCTATACATGACAGACTCCTCTGTTCCTACCCCCAATATTGCTACAGTTAAAGCTGCCCCCTCTTTTTTCAAGCTATTTAGTTTTTTTCTTGTTGATTATGGCACATTCACTATCATATAAATTCTCATGCTATCTCAAAGTGTAAGTATTTGGCCTCTAGCAGCACAAAACATTTTTTATTTTATTCAGAATGCCCCCATTCTCTGTTTGGCCACAAACTACCAGAAACCTCACATTTAAATTCAGGAATTCAAACACTTGCAGTAAACTTGACAATGAACGAGTTAACACAGACATACAATTAATTTTTTTTTTTTTCCTCAGGCTGGAGATAAAGACCATGTAAAATGAAAACAAAGTATTTCTGTTTCAATCAAGCTTTCAAAATCCAAAAATAAACATCCTCAGTTTTAAGTACTAGGGAATCTTTTCAGCGGACTTGAAGTTTCAACAACTTCTCCAAGTCTAGGGGGAAAAAAGCCCACATTAAAATACCAATAATTTTTACATTTCAAATCTATTTATTTCCTGAGACAGTATAGAAAGATTTTAATGTACTTCCACAAAAATTCAGGGCCTACTAGAACCAGTAGCTCTTGATACATATAGCTCTTGAATTAAGTCCTCATTTAGCTTATTTTCAAACAGAAAATAAGTTGTTTGTACTTTTCAAGAACTTCAACACAAACTTCAGTTTCAGGCTGAGGAAGAATACAAAGTCAAACATTCTGCATCACATATATGAGCTAAGGATGCAAACTAAAGGCAGCCTGCCCTAGTCGAGAACAAAAACACTTGTCAATAATTTCAGGATACTACGAGAAGTCTTTTTTAAACAAAAACAACAACAACAAAAAGGAGATCCAAGGAGCTCCCTATGACCCAGCTGCAGAAGTAAAAGCAAAGCACAGAATGCAGCAATAGCAGATCTAAGAAGAAATTGTTTCTGAGAGAACCGAAGAGAGGGAGTCAGCAGGGAAAGGGAAACATCCATTTTGATGTTGGCATCTCTCAGGCTCCTTGCCAGAGGCTACAGGCATCCCCAGGGCCCACCCAAACCCACTCAGGAGACCCTACTACAGAGAGCTTCAGTTAAGCAATGCAAGTATCTCCCCTGCCCCATACATATTTTGTATGAAGTCTTACAGCAATCATTACACAAAGGCTAATTTTTATAATCCTGTTCCCAAGATAACCAAGGTCTGTCCCTGTAGAACTAGACTTGTTAGGCATTAACTCGGAGCTCAGGCAAGTTCCTCAGGTACAGCAGCAAACTTAGGGCAATGGGTAGTGCCAAATAAACAGGTTTTACAAGGCACCACTAGCCCTCCACACAGTGAGTTATTGGCACCCCAGATATTCTTCAAGATACATTATGCCCGTATTTATTTGGTCAGGCTTTAGAGAGAGAGCTAGACTTTTTCAGGTACAGTCACTTCAAATTCACTCTTCAAACACAGAGGCAGAGAAATTGGGTATATCCTAAGAAGACCAACCCTCTCAAAGACTGTACGTACACACCCATCTTACATAATCAGCAATTCTACCTTCTCAACACCTCATGTTCCAGAAACCCTAAACCAGCCAGAACAACTCACGTCATCTTTGCATTTTCCAATCTTTCATCTCCTTAAGTCCCTGACCCAGGAACGTCAGAGTCTCTTGATCTAATATACATTACAGAAAAAGACACATAATTCCATAAGCAGTGACTCACTCTCACAGCCTCTGCCTGGGGGATGGAGCTCCACAAAGGAGGGCTCCAGCTTTGTGTGTAACTCCTTCTCCCTGAGCTAGCAGCGCTCTGAGGGAAGGCAGAAAGGAAAGTGCCCCCAGCCTGCCTTATCAGCAGAGATTGGGAGCAGCTGGGATGGCCCCAGGGTTAACCACACACAGGTGAAGCTCGTTCCCTCTTCTATTCCAAGGCCCACTCAGGTGCAGCAAATCCCTGGGCTTTGGCTGGACAGGTGAGGCCAATTCCCATTGCCCTGCCCACAGAAAGGGCAGTGGAACAGCCTTCTTCACTCTCTCCTTTCCACCAGTGGTTGTAATGAGCTCCCCCATGGCTTCAGAAATACAAACTGAGAGGTGAAGAAGAGCTGATCATTACAGTGAGCACTGTAACGTCCTTTTCACAGGAAGGACAAACAAGAACTCTCAGAGCTTTCATGGGAAATCAAGAGAGCTGCCAGACCACAAAGAAGAACAGTGGCCAACTTGGAACCTCCCAGGAGACAGAAAACCCACAGTGTCCCACCTCTGCCTTTGATGGCTTGCTCAGAAAAGCCACCTTGTTAACGCAGGCAGGCAGGCACTGTGTGCTGAGACTTTCACCTCTGTCAAAAAGTGAGCAGCCTAAGCCCTGACCCCTTTCCCAAGGTGCTTTCAGGCTGTGCCTCCTGCACTCTCACAGCAGATTGGGCTGTGACAGGTTGGTCAGGAAACCAGAGATGTTTTACATTTTCTGCTTGACTTGCAGTCCTTTAACCAGACTAAGGCTTGGGACAATTTTTCCAGTGGTATTTTTATTATGCTTTAGGAGAAAAACAGGTCTGAGGTTGACACTCAGCATTACAGTTTCAGTACTATGCACATAAATTTAACTACTTAATTCCACTGAGCATTGGGTAAGTGGGGCAGCTAAACCCTGTATATTGCATGGAACATTTATCACTAACTACAGTATACAATTCCCTTTGCCATTTAGGCTTACACATTTTACAGCATTTACAATCATGCTGAATTATGCTGGAACTCTCCTTTTAAAGGATTTCATGAATGTATTGCTTGAATGTTGCCAGACTTTTTTTTTTTTTATTTCCTGTTGTTCATGCAGACTTGAAGGGGAGGTGAGGTCCTGTGAGGCTGCTTATGTACTTCTGGCTCACAAGTACTGTTGGGATGTCTGGGTTTCACTGAGAAGCTGCTGGAATCAAAAATTAAGTGGGATCTGACTGAAAGCTACAAGGAGAAAACTGATGTAATGTTTAATCTAGTGCACCTTAACAACTAGTGAATGTTGATTTCTTACTGGCATCTTATTGATAAGAGTCTTTATCAGCTTTTTATGATGGGGGAAGGTCAATAGTGTCCCTCAGCCTGGCTGGGACTAGCTCTGTACCGGAGCAGAGTGGCCCACCTTTGTGACCTTGGTGAGGGGGCTCACAGGGCCTTGCTGGTGTCTGACAAGGTGTCATCACGGGGTGGCAGAAATCAGCTCTTGCATTCAAGTGACTTCTTTTCCTCTCAGAGCAGCTCAGCCAGCCAGGGAGCCCCACTGTTATCTTTCATGAGGGAGATATGTCCTTGTTGGCTTGCTGCTATCCTCCCCCAGGAAAATCTCCCAGTGTATTTTCACAGTCTGAACCTGACTTTCTCTGGGCTGGGAAAACAAAAGCAAACCCAGAAACCCCACAGCTCTCAGAAGACCAACCTCCCACTTGTGCAGGGGGCACACCTGGCCTGCAACTCAATTACTTCTGCTTCCTAGTTTGGTGGTGCAAACTGTAATCCTGGGTTGTGAGAAGTACAGAAATATCATTCTAGGTCTCCTTAAGTAGATGACAAAATGTAGCCACACTTCCCTACCTCTCCTATGCAAATCCTGCCTATGATCTTCCCAGTTTCCTTTATGTATCTTAAACCCTGAAGGTTTAAGGGTAATATTTCTGTAAGTCATATACTATTAGATCTTTCTGCTTTTAAAACTCTTCCTTCTCTTCTTGAAAAAAATTAAAATAGAATCAATTAAAAGAAAAGTCTTTTCACTCTGACTTCAGCTGTAGTGTAAAACTGTTACTAAAACTATCGTGGATGTGACAGAAATAAAGGAGGTGATGAGGAGATATTTATGATGTACAAAAAATGCCCAGGGAATATGTCTAATGATGTGATCAGGATTTTTAGGCCCTTAATACAGTGATTATTAATGCAAGTCTTCTTCCATGCTTATGCAAATAAGCTTGGGATATTACAAGAAATTTCCAGTCATGCTGCTTGCAAAGGCCAGGTGGGGATGCTAGGCTGGCTAAAGCCTGAAGAGACTTTCTTAATGGAGTCCAACAAGATTAGTTGCCCTTCCCCACTACATGACTGTAAAAAAAAGCAAATAAATCACTAACAGTCTCCTAATAGACTTAGCTCTCTCCTGCCCTGAATGAATATTGCTTGGAATAAGCTCTACAATGGCCAACCCTGATATTGCCAAGATGACTTGTTTTTTCCTCAAGGCTGCATGAAAATGTTTTTTTGAAAACGTTGCCCCTTGTCCTGCCTGCAGGAGTGTAAAAGACATTCTGCTGGTGGGCTGGAGCCCAGTTACTGGAATGGTTTGCACCTGATCATGTTCTTGCTCTGAGGTGAGGGGATAATGGAGTTCTCTCCCTTCCTGTGAGTAACCCAATACACTCCTCCTCTGAGCCCTCTGTGTTAATGGATTTATTATGGACCCTGTGATATATTGCAGCCTCACTCAAGACTCAGCCGTGTCTAGTGGAGCAGCCTGATTCTGACTAGTCTGCCCCTTTTTCTGGGATTATCCCCTTTTATTTACCTTTTTTATATTTTATATTATCTTTCCAGATTTCTTTTTAACTATTTTTGTGTCTTCTGTGCAAGCTCAATTTTAAATAAGTTACAAGTTGCTGCTCCATTCCTTTGTTAATGGTCAATGATCCCACCAATTCAGTATGCTTTCAGGGATGGAAAAAGTCCAAATAATCCCATGCACTGGGAGAATAAAATTGGTCATGGTTGAAATATCTGTGCTTCAGAAGTTAGGAGTGAGGGACACAGATACAAAGGGCTAGGGCTGAAGCTGTGGCACAGGTGTGTCTCATGCCCAGGCAAATGAATTGGGACACTTGCTGAAACAAGAAAGAGGAAAAAAAAACAAAAACCAAAGGAAGCCATAGGAAAAGCTATTCTGGATAAGAAGTCAGCTCAGGATGGCAAGCCCAGGTCACTGAGGCTGGATCTGATAAACTCCTCTTTTCCAGTAATTGTGTCTGACCTGATTCACTCCCACCTTTTTTTGCAAATCTGGGTGCAAATCACAGGGCATTTCTGCCATGGAGGTAATGGAATTGAGGAGCCAGTTCCTCTTCCCATGCTGAATTCCCACAAGACACCAGAGGCTGGTGCATTTGTAACAGTCACCTAGAATTTCAGAAGTTTTATTAACTAGTACTTCGAAGGACCCTTCCTTGATATTTTGTAGGCAAGCAACACAGTTTTGAAATGGTGGGTAGCTTTTGCATACATCTATTTATTGCAGTAAAAAAATAAAAATAATAATAAAATAATAATAAAATGCTAAAGTAATAGAAATCAAAGCTTTTCATTATGATATAGTTTGGTCTTTTCTTTGTAGGAACTGTGGACTTTTGTTAAAGCAGGCATGAAAGACCAAAATTTGCCCTAGTTTTCCTCAAAGAGTTTTGGAGGGAGGGTGGTGTAGGGCCTACCAAGTTTCTGTTTTGTGTGCGTATCCAAAGAAAGTACTAAATAAAAATTATTGCTATTTTGATAGAAGTAACACTGCTATTGACAATCAGTGACTGACTTCAGAAGTTTTATGTCTCACTCAGCTGAATCAGTGCAGATGTTTTGATATTATTGTCCTTTTTTTATTTTTAGTAGAAAAAAAAATCCTTGCAAGGCAAAAGACTTAATATAACTGTAGCAGAAGTTAAAGCTGGAAAAGTACCACGGATTTGCCACTGACTTTTGTTTTGATAAAGAGTATTTTATGTTCAGAATTCAGAACTCTTCTAAAGTGACTTGAAGCATGCTTTATGCTTCAGGGGAAACTGTTTCAATCAATCCCAAAGCTAGAAGGGATTCACTCTAGATTCCTCTGTTAAAATAATGTCAAAGTATTATTAGCTAAAGCCTTTTTACAATTGGATTAAGAGCATCCTGTTCTCAAGTTTGACTTAGTTTATTTACAGAAGGTTATCTAACAATGCTAAAATAAACAAATCAAAGGCTCCTCTTTTCCCCATACAATACTTCTCAAAAAAGTCTGTTTCCTTTTTTATATGGAAATAAAAGATTTTGTTCCTAACCTGTTAACAATAAATAATGATATTGGACAAATCTCAGAATACAAAATATGTTTGGATACTATACAAATGTTTGGAAAATGCAAACATACTCCACAGGGAATATGTGACAATTGGAGCTTCAGCTGGAAACAAAATGTTGCAGGTTGTTGAAATATCTATTCTCACTGCAGCAGAGCACTTGCACCAGTTCACTTCAGTCCAATTAGTAGGAGATTTAGATTTATAGGATAAATTGATAGTAGATAGACTGACCAGTCTGTACCCTTAACCTATCCAACAAATTTAACACACAAAAAAATGGGGTTCTCACAATTCAGAGGGCTGAACTAAGACACCTCCAGATACCTGCTCCAGTAGATTTGTTTTAATTTTAGGAGAGTTAATGAAATTTTGAAAGACTTTCTAAAAGAGAGCAAGGGACTACTTTTGTGAAACACTCAGCTGCCTCTGCCCCCTCAGTGCTCAACAGTGCTAGAAACCAAATAAACCAGGTTTGGGACATAAACACTGAGAGAGTAGATCAGGAGAAAGCAGGCACTGAGGATCCATCCCTTCCTAATGAGGTGCTGAAATATTTCTGTTTGGATTGTCCCCTGTTGTGCTCAATACCAGCTGCATTGGACATTGCAGGGAATTGAAGATACAATTGATTGAGGTTTGGGGAAGTGACTGCTTTAAGTGTTACCTGCTCCATCTGCCCAGGATGGTTCCTCCCGTACCTGCAGTTAGCTTCTAGAAACTAACTATAATAGTAATAAAAAAATATTATCTATTAATTCATTTCCTGAACAGTACCATCTAGAGCAGATATACAGATATACAACAGCACACAACTAAAACTCCTGCCAAACTTGCAAATCAACATCTCAGTCATGGTTACTAACATTTCCATTGTCTCCTAATTAAGTGGCTTATAGCACACTGAGTAGAAAAACAATAAAGCAACTCTGAAATTCCAGAGTTTTGGTATGGAAATGCTAAGTGTAGAGTCTGAGGATTAACCCCAGGTTTTTGTCCTGAATTCTTCTTAAAGGGAAGCAGAAATTCTTAGAAATTTCTTTAATTAGACCAGATTTTCATGTAGTAAAACAAGAACCAAATAATCAGCAGCTTTATTTACATAAAAGTGCCTGTAATACCTTCAGGTTTATTAAAGTCACAAGTGAATTTGTAAAAATCTGACATTGTAATGATTACAGTAGTACTGTTAATTACCCTTGTTATCATCAGCATTGAACTCCAGACCCTACATGGTGCATTTCTATGACTGAGCTTTCAGTCATTTCTTGCTGAGAGTCTAGATGGAACAAAAAGTGATTTCCTCACTAAAGGGAATGTCAGTTTTGAGACACAAGTTCCACCTCATCTCCTGTATGGATGGAAACATGGATATTTAAGGGAAGAAAAGCCAAACAGAAACTGATCTATATAAAATGCATTAGCACTACAATAGCCATTTCTTTTATTTTGCACAAAACAATGACATTTTCTTCCTATCTTCTCAGCCATATCTGTACAATGTAATAGGAAAGACATTTTGCTTGGGTGATAACATTTTGATTCTGGTTTATGTAACAACTTTAGATGAAAATTTAAGCATATCCTCACAATTCTGTAAAGTTAACATCGGTGTGGAAGAATTATACGACAATTTTTATCTTACATATTGGTTTTAGGCTTTATAATACCAGAAAAAAGAAAGTGGAAAATTATTTGTACATGTGTGGAATATTAAGGGTGTTTAGAAGTCTGAATGCTGCTTGCAATACATTTATTCAAATTCAATTGTTTTACAATTCTGACTACAGAACAACAAAATTTATATCAACTGTCCATAATGATGGTGTTAGGGTTGTACTAAGGAGACAAGAAATCTTCACATGCTTGGTTTGTAGTATTCTCAGGAAGTAATTAATGCTAATAGTCCAGCAGGCTGGAAGCTGGAACATTATAAATTCCATCCTGGGCTCCAGATTGCGGAGGCAAGTTCTGAATTGACTTAATACTTTTTAAAGTGATATTTCTTAAAACTGAGATATCCAAAGCAGTTGGTTTAAATACAGTCAATATGATCAGTATAATCAGGACAAACCTATGCCCTTCACTGGGAAATATATGTTGATAAACAAGAGAGGCTTCCTGGGAAAGAGCAGAAGGATTTTTGTCTGGTTTTGCACTGTATCTTTTACCTTTACTTGGAGCATGAATTGTAATGACCACAGTAGTCCATCACATATTTATAAATAGCGAGTATAGCTCTATTACAATACACTTTCCTTCCAAACTCTGGTGTATTATTCAGTTTATCATGGCCTTACACCCTCTATCCAGTGCTGACATGGTGAGCTAAGCAATCTCTGTCACTGCAATAATGTGGCTTTTATACCCAAAACCAAGGTGCCCAAAGATACTTTTGGAGCAGGAGTGTATAGACAAGTACCAGCCACAGTGCTAAAACTCTGTGATCATAAAATACAATTGCCAGCAGCAGTTGCTAAGTGACAGCGATTCCTTTGTGATACAAATAATGTCCTAAAAAATTTACAATGCCTCTTTAGTGCTTTATTTTTTACCTTGAAAGGGATGATCTTACTAACAGTGACATGCCAAGGGCTAAGGACTTGTATCTGAATTGTAGACTGCAGTGCCATGTAATGATGCTGCTGATTTAGGCTTAAACTGGCTGGGGATATGGTAATGGAGCTGGCATTTGGGGGAGCTCCTGGGTTCTCAGCTGTGCAGGGAAGCATTAGTCAAACAAGGGAGAGGTCTAGAAGGCATTTTTGTATCCCTTCAACAAATAGTTGGAAGCAGGTCTGCCACATGAAAAATCTCTGATGGAAATTATATCCTTTAATGAAGATAAAATTATTAGCAAAGGCAAAAATGAGAATGCGCTTTGGAAGATTAACACCAGGAAGGGAAATAAAAAAATGTTTTAGAAAGCCTCAGTTTTTCTTATAGGCTTTAGGCAAGGACATTTGCTGGCCTACAGCCTCAGAGGTCATGTGCTCATATTTTTTTCTGCAAAATTATCAGTCATTTTGCATTCCCATATGCCAACTTGTTATTTTCTGCAATTGTCTCCAGCCCATCAAAAAATCTTATTGTTAGAGCTGCATGAGAAGATCAAATTATACTCAAAAGGTGAGGAATAGCAACAGTCTTTGGCGAGATGCAATGATTTTTAAGCCAAAGGTGAGATCATGCCTGCATGAGTTCACAATGGGGAGATTAGTTTTACAACACTAAAAAGGGATTTCAGAAATTTTTAAATGCCACAAAACCTGCATTTGAGGCTTACTTTACATCTTCATTACATCACTTGGACATTAAAAGAAGCCTGAGGAAAATTCTGAGAAGACGGTTGCACTTCCAGTTAGTAACGACAGGAACCAGTCCAAGGACAAACATCTAAATCATGTGGCAGCAAATTGCATGGGGAGATTCTTTGGTGTCTGAGGTGTGCACACACACACTGAGAGCTGTGGCACGTTCCTCTCTTCCCTATCCTCGCTCCTCTCACTCCATGGATGCTCACACAGAGTCACTGCTGGTCGCCACCCCACGTGTCCTCAGGGCTGCTGTGGTTCTTTCTCCCTCCCTGTTCTTGAGCTTTGGAGGTACAAAAGGAGAGTCAGCCCTGAGGAGACTGTCCCTCACCACACCTGAGCCCTGTCCCTCACCACAAACCTCTAAGGATTGCCCAGTGAGTGGGGAGGAGAGCTCACAACGCTGACTCTTCACAGGTGTACAGAGACTAATTCTGACCTACACCTGCCTTTCTCCCCAAGCCTTTATGCAAATCATAAAGCTGCACTGAGAACACCCATATAGCTCCAAAACCTACACAGAGCATTCAGTGCTTTCCTCACTATTTTGGAGAAGATAATTCACATAATCCACATAAGCTGGAGCTAAGACTATGAAAAGCCCTCCCCACCATGAATATTTTCCCTCTCAATGGCAGTTTTGTGAAGGCCAGGCTGTAGTGAGACCTCTGTATTTGTGTCAGGTGTCTCCATCACATATCAAATCCTTCTGTCCCATATCATTTTACACCACATGGAAAACATGGATTTAAAAACTCATGAACCCATCATAATGACTTCACATTTTTGATCTTTTATAAGTCACTTTCTGACATTGTCCCTTTCTGGAATGACACTGATCTTTCTTGTGAGTTGACTTAAGACCTGTGAATTAATACTATGCACATGGGTCTGACTCATTAGTCTTAGAAGAAATATGAGAGTGGCTGTAGGCAAGGCAAGAGAGTTATCTTTGCTCAAAAATAAGGTAAACAGGAAAAAAACTTTCTAGGGATGCAGTTCCTGAAGCTTTCTGGGAGACTGAATGCCACAAGTCTCCTGAAGAATGTTTCCATTTCCTTCTTAGTGAGTTGCTTTTTTAATTATGAAAACTAAGCTTTAGTCTTATTTTAAAGTATGTTTACACCAGAAGTATTTTAAAGAACTGAAAAGAAGATGTCCCTGTGCATTCTGGTGAGGCTGCCATGGGCAAGCCAGGCTGTGGAGCACTGACCTTAGCTTTCCACCCGTGCCTAGTGACGGGATGGCCTGCAAGGGTTCCCCCAGACATGGAGTCTGTGAATTTGCTGGCATACACCAGCCCTGACCTGCTTGGAAGTGGGGGAATACACAAAACAAAACTTTTTTTCCAGAGAGAAACAATGCTAGTTATTTGTCCTGAGTTTAGGGGAAATTTGATGACATCGTGATACTTAATTTCTTTAAATTATTTTTTTGAGAAAAACATTCAGAGTTGTTAATTTTCTCAAGCCATTTCATTTGGATTTGTTATGGTTATTCACACTTGGAATTAATAACACATATATACTCTTAAGTAGACAATAGCCCTCAAGTAATGAAAATAAAAACATGCCTGCAGAGAACAGCCAAATAGTCATGATATGGAATTTTACTTTTCAGGTTTAAGTCTGTCCAGAAATCCTTAAATATACCTTTTACAACTACATGTTTCCTTTTTTCAAATTGTCAGAACCCAAAAGAGCTGAAAAATCTCCTTATCCACTTCAATGGAAATATTATGAAAATCAAGTTCCTTCTGTCCTGGCATTCTTTCTAATAACAATGTAAGCTGATTCATCTTTAAGGCTAGAGTATTATTCCTGAGAAGTTTCATCTAGTATGTTCAGGATGAAAAAAAGTAAAAACTGAGACTAAGATTCAATATTTTTTGCATAAAAAGCAAGCAGTAATAGCAATGAAACCATGTTGGCTGAAAGATATGAAAAGAAATGAGAATATTTTTTACTATAAAATGTTAATTTCAGCAGTGATGAAGCATTTTGAGAAACTGGTATCCATAATCAGCCACAAAATATAAGCATTGAAGCTCCAGCTGACCTGATTCAGGGAACTCAAGACACAGCACAGGGAATTATCCAGATTGCTGCCCATTTTTCTCTTGTGCACAGATATATGAGGTGGTTTAGCTGAGTAAGAGGTGAGGAAGGATGTCTTCTTCTAAAAATGGAAATCTCAAAATTATTTGCACTTAATAACGCAGGCAGGCAGAGCATTGCACCGAGCAGAAAGCTGGTGGCTACTTCCAAAAGCTCTTGGTCTGCTGATCACTATGATTTTGAGAGGACAAAATGTCCCTGTACAGTAATACCCAGCAATGACCTCCAGTGCTTTTGAAAATGTAAGGTGGATGGCAATTATAGTAATGTCCTGAATTGTCTTTGTTTTGTAGCTATATAACATAGTAAAGACAAAACTTGTAGGTACAGATAATATCCCTTATAGTATTAGTTTGTATAACTGTAAAATAAAAGGTGAATTTTCATCTGATACAAAAATAACCCAGTATTATAGAAAAGTAAATTAGAAGTAATCACTGATTGTCCAAAAAGATTTCTTCAGACATAGCCTTAAAAATAAACATTAGGAATTAAATTTTTTCAAGTAATTCTTCAGAAATTAGAAGAAACTTCTCATCATTATTTATGACTGATATACCCCAGAGAATTCCATATGTCATCTTTTACCAACTACCAAGAGTTTGAACATTAGTGATTAAAGCCTCTGTTCTTCTCAGCCATATCCATTGCAGTTTGCATTTGAAGTAATTTTTTAAGATTAGACTTTAATGGTGATATTCAACATTATTCCATCAGAAATGAAAACAAAGGGATAAAATATATTTTAAATAATGTATTATATTTCATTAGAATAAAAGCTATGTTTTATTTCAAGGAATATGTGTTCTGTTCATAATAAATATTAAAAATGTATTTCATCTCTGTCAGTTGGATATTCAGAATGTGCAAGGAACAGGAAAGGGACAGGGATTTTTTTGGTTTTTTTTCATTAATAAAGGAAAATTACTAGATTAATTGCCCAAAAGAAATACTACAGCAAGCTAAAAAATATAGCCTTGTGTTTCTGCTAAATACTAGAATTTATATTTTATTTTTTTAGTAATTTAATAGATTAAATAGAAATAATATTGTGGTATGCTACCAAGTAGAAAATTTCAATGAAAAGTAGCATTTCCACTGAAATCAGTAAGAGATTTTCCAGTGTAATGAATGTGGCAAAGTAACCTACTCAGCTACAGGGAGACGCTGACAGATTTCTCAGAGTCACTTTTCTTTCTGGTCCACAAGTCCAGTGAAACTATTTTTTTTATTCAGTATCTGCCTGCTTGTACTTAGTTTATGCTTACTCCCCAGTCAGATTTCATTTCCAAGAGTTCAATATGTTTCTAAGGTATGTAGTCAAAAGGTAAAGATATGTGTTGTGAAATTAAGGTACTTGGAACTGGCTGTGGGCCTGGCCTTTTGAATACATCATGTATGTTTTAAGAGCTTCCACTGTAATTCAAAGTAAATAACAGTGTCAGAAAGAATGAGATGGAATCAGCCACAGTGGGCATAAACTCTAGAAATAGCTTCAGCTTATTCATTACTCTTTCATATCACATCCCAATCCAGCAGCATTTTTTCACATTCTTGATGGAATCTGGTTTATTACAGCACTTGACCTCTCTTCCTTCTCAGGAGATGCTTAATTCTTGATATAAGGATGGAAATGCTTACCCACTTGGGGCACACAAAACTGACTTCTATTACAAAATGTGATTTATAAAATGAGAACCCTAGTTAAATGGGAGTTTTTAGGGGCAGGGGGGTAGGCAGGTGAAGTTTGGATGTGGCAAAGCTATTAAAGCAGTGTTAGCAACAGCATGCCCCACAAAAAACCCGACAGATTGAAAGATCATATGCTGATTGTGATCTTTCATGAATGCATTCAGATGTGTGCTTCTGCCGCAAATTCACTATAAAATACATTTAAGCAGCATGTTTTATATGCAATTCTGAATGCTTTTTTAAATTAGGGCATTTTTTCCCCCAGTTTCCTAAGATGGTATTTAATTATGTGAAATGTTTCCCATTTATTTACTAAAAGCTCATAGCTGCAGTGGGATGGTGGGAATTGCTACTGCTCCCAATCCAATTGTTCATTCAACTCACTGAGAGCCAGATTCTGCCTGCCACTCACGCAGGAGTGGGATGAGATGTGAGCAGAGAAAGGAGGGCTGCCCAGTCAGACTCACTTTGTAGGAAACAAGAAGCTTAAACAGAGGAAGAAAGCATTTAATTCTGCTCCCCATACTCTCAGGTCAGTGAAATGGGTGGTAGCTGAGGAGAGGCCAGATCACCATGACTGAGCAGCAGCAGGCAAATCAAAAGCTTTGAGAAGGAGGCTGGGTAAGGTGACCACTGCATCTCTTCCTTCCTGAATAACCCTTCTGCTCAATGCTCCTCTGTCTTTTCCTGGGGAGGGCTCAATTACAAACTGTTTTTTTTTTTCCCATGAAAACACACCGAGTGCTGCAATGTACAGCAATGTGGGAATAACACCTGATCCTCTCTCCAGCAGGTGTGGCAGTAGACATAATTTGCACTGTGTTTATCTCACTCTTTCAGTTATGGGGATGTCCAAGGGATGTCAAGTGGGTAAGCAACCTCCAACACCCACTGCTGGCACCCTGTGTCCTGCCACTGCTTTAGATTTGTAGCCACTGTAGACACTCTATTAAAATATTCCTTTTCCTTCTAAGAAAACAATTCTTGGATCTGGAGGAAAAAAATAAAGAAAAGCGTGCTGGTCTAATTTGTGCTTCCTTGGCACAATTACACTGGAAGTCCAATTTCACCTTTAATTTTAGTGATCTTCTGACTGGTTCCTGCACATCCTACATGCACACAACACATCGAGAGAATGTTTACGCCACTGTGGAGCCTGTAGCAAGCTGACAGTGCACATACAAACCACTGACACTTCAATAAAAGTATTAGTTTGCAAAACAGACAGGATAAAGAGAAAAAAAGCTTCCCTTAACAACAATTTGTCCCAGCACAAATATGCACTATTCAAATGAATTAACAATGAATGACCGGGTCATTTTGATGCTTATGATCCATTATATGACCTCACACATCCTACATATCCTGTAGCCAAAGCTTAAGGTCTTCAGTTTGCTGCTATAATTTACAAGCAGCAAATATTAGTGTCTGTGCAGCAGTCTCTGAAAGCGTGGTGTGCCTCAGGTCTGGGTGTGTGAAGCACTCAGGCAGGACAGGCACTGACACCGCCTCCCATGATTAAGAGGCAGGGAAGAGATGTCATTTACAATGTAGGCACATTTAAGGCTCACTTACTGTCACCCTTAAGCTTCAAATGATTTTATTAAGCTTTCCTCTTTGCAAAATAAAATTTTTACTTGTGGGATTAAAGGAGCACTATCTCCTTTACATTACATCCTTACAATTTAAAGTTGTCCTTCATGAGCCTTTAAATGTGTTCATCTCACAAATGAGATGCTCGTACACTGGTGCACATCCTGACCTATCCAACATCCAGATACAACCCAACCCAACTCAACCCAAGCCAGGATGGGCTCAGCACCTCTGTCACAGCTGCACTGGGCTCACCTGTGGCTTCTGCTACACAAAACCCACACCCCTGACAGAGCTGCTCCTACCCAGGAACTCGAAGATGATCTGGAGCCTATGGACACAATTAATGCATTGAAATTTGGGTTTTCAAATTTCTGCAAGGGGAAAACGTTGCCTTTAATTGTTCCCAGTGTGTCTGGCTAAAAAATTATTATCTCTTTTTCTTCCTGTTGGGCATTTGTTTTAGCTGAAGATGGTGAAGGTCATTACAAGCAGCTAATTGTTAAAGGTAGGCACAGGCCCTGCACTGGACTGAGGAGCACACAGTGTTTAGCACTCCCTGAACTGCATCAGAAGCACAGTAGAAAGAAACTGGGAAAAAAATTTCATCAGTAGTGAAAAAAAGAGATTGCAAAGTCAACAAAACCAGAAAATGTGGGGTTTGAAAGAAAAGACATAAGACAATATGAAGGAACCTTTGTATCCAGTGGCCTATCTTGTAGCCAAGCTCAAAATTACATGAGGAAAGAAAGGCAGTGATCTTGAGGGTTATTATTTTCAACACAATAAAAAAGAAAGCCACAATTAATACTTAGAGCACTTAGAAATATTCTCAGCTTTGGAAACCAGAGTCTGAATCCATAGGATGGACTGTCTGAACTTAAAAAAACCAGACATATAATACAAACATAATTTCCTCCTTTATAAATGAAAAAAAAGTCATTGGAAATGTCCTCATTATGCTCAAAGAAAACTTTCCCCAAAATTGCTTATCCTAAATAAACTGAGTGCTATTACCATTATTATTGAGGAATTACTAAAACCAAAAATAAAATCAAATCATATGCTTAAATCTGTAAGACGTGTATATTGCGGACTCCTGTTATCTTTATTTTTCAAGAACATTATATATGCTGTTTGTTATTTCATTTCTTCAAGTTAATTAACTGACTAAATCTCTCTGTGCTTTGGTCAGACTACATAAAATACTAACAGACTGGAGCTTCACAAAGGGAACTCGATGAATCACCAATTCAGCCTTGCTTACTGCAATATAGATGAATTTTGGCCATACACATAAAATGTGGCTATTTCAGAGAGACAGGAAAAACTTCAGTGATAGAAGCCTGCTATGAATATATATATTTTTTCTTTTAACTCTTTCTTGTATATTCTGTATGAATATGGTATTAGTTTTATGAATGTATATGGAAAACAACAGTGACCATTTGTAATTTAGTTTTCCAGTAACTGTAGCACGAAGGAAGGAAATGCTGTAAAGGCATTGCACCTAAACCCAAGCTTTTCTTGGGTTTAAGGATGTTGTATAGCAGGGAAGCCTGGATCATAAGGAAGGACTGAAAACACCACACTACAATTTGCAGTAGTTCAGTGAAGAGACTGAATTTCCCAAAGATTTAGAAGAGCATGTCACAAGCAAGAACTGAGAACTGTTAATAAAGAAGCACAAAACCTTTTACACTTGTTCATTGTCCCACCTCCCTCATCTAAATAATGTCAGAGATATCAAACCACAGTGCTGTGGGTTGTTTGAATTGTTTCCTTGTTCCAGTGTAGACATCAAGAAGAGAAAAGCACAATATACCATTCCAGCTAATACTTCAATTTGGGTCAAAGTTAGAAACTTCAAAAAGCGCTTGTGTGTCTTTGCACCATAAAACCCCATTACAAAGGCCCCCAGGTCATCCACATGCTTTTAAAAATCCCTCAGGTGAAATCTTAGTAACTCTGTTATTGACTGCAACGTGAACAGGATTCTACACCTTGTTTTACAGTGTCAGTTTTATCTTTTCTGTTTTCATCCATAGCTTGACTGAAAATGTCAATATCCCCCAAATTCTGACAGCTTCTTACTGACACTTCTATTGAATCTAAAGCTTTTTGAGTCTGAGTACCTAAACTGCCAAATGAAGGGGAAAAAAGCCCCAAAAACGCAGAAAAACCCAAACCAGAAAAAAAGGGCTTTTATTCAATTGGAGAAAATAGTTGGCTTTGTTCAATATCTGAAGACCACCACAGGTCAGAGGATTCTTCTTTCTTCTGCTTTATCTCATTTTTACAACAGTATGGTTTCAGATAAAAGATATAGATTGTTTTTCCAGATGTGAAGAGGAAGAAAAGATATCTTTGGAAACAATAAGCTCATTGCATTATTTCAATAGGAGTAAGAAAAGCATATTTTACCTACAACAAAGAGCTGGAACCGATACATTCCAATATATGAAAGATTTCAGGGCACATTAAGGTCTCAGACTTAAAAGACTGATGATATAGTATTGGAGATAAAACTGAATCAGGACAAATCCAGCTTTTCATCCAAGTTCACTCACACCTGTTTGTACTTGTGGGCCTCTTTTTGTCTCTCATAAATCTGTCAGAGACAGGCATTGAGTGTGATGCTTTTAGAACACATGCATCTGGAACATTAAACTGACATAGCATGGTCATGAGGAAATATAAATAAATGACTGGTCAAAAGGAATGATTTAACTTGAACAACAGACAACCTCCCTTCCTAGGCAAGCTCTTGGAGTTACAGGTCAGAGTCATAGGGGAAGACCTCTATTTCTCTTCAGTGTTAGGAAAGGAGTGCCTTTTCTTTGTTAAAATATTTCTCATTACATTTAAGAAAAAGAGGAGAACAAGGGAAAAAGGAAATAAGTTTGTTGACCTTGGACTTTCCAATTATTTTTTAAGAACTCAAGAAATCTCAGAGAGTTGAGGTTGACACCTTCCTTTATTCTTCCTTCAGCAGAGAGAGATAAAAGCATGCACACATTTATGAATATTTGGAGAAGAGAATTTGATTTGTTACTTGGTTGTGATGCCTTGCAATCCTCTAAGAAGGCAAATGTGTTGAATCCCTGCCTGTTCAAAGCAGCTCAGAAGGGCATATAATTTTCAACAGTGCAATTGCTTAGATAAAGTGGTCTTCCTGAGAAATAAATCAGGGGGAGACAGTTTGGTCCATAAATAACTCAGCAATGAGAGTCACTCTTCCAGAGGATGTGGTGTGGAAGAACCCTTTCCTGGAAGGAGCAGGGTTTATCAGCATTAGAAAAGGAGTTTGCAAGCTTCCATACCTCAGAGTGAGATGAAATTAACAGTTCCATACGTGATTATGACAGTCTGTTTTACAAGACTAGTAAAATGTGATTGGGTACTCAAACAGATCAAATGTCAGCCATTTGTTTTATTTTTCAATGGCCAAGAAAGAAAAGTCATCTTTCTCAAAGTGAAGTTATAAAACACACTAGACATAAAACTGATTCAGAACCACTGTCTCAGAACCTGGATCAGCTTAATGCCACTGTACTTGTATTTTTAGCCAGGAAAATCAGATAATTTTTTTAACCCTCCTAGGAATTTGTGGGTTAATAATAGGCCTCCTCCCACTTTTATACCAACAATTTACAGAGATACAGAAATTAAACAATGTTTCTTCCACAGAGTGTTATAAAAGATAAAATATTTCAATTCCATGTTTTCTCATGCACAGCACCCTCCAATTCTGATATCCTCAGGTTTCTCTAAAACCCTAATTCATGAAATAGCTCAGAGAGAGCACCCACCCTTACATGCTCAGACAACCTTCTCAGAATCAGCAGCAGAGCATGCGTGAGGCACAGCTGATTTTGGAAGAGAGGAGAAATTCATTGTTGGAATTGGGAAAAAAGTATTGAGAGAATGAAGCATTAGGTAAAGAATTACCGAAGGAACTCCTGATGTGGAGGCTCTTCTTTAAAAGTCTCTTTTTCCTGCTTGCACATGTGCATAACCAGCGTGGCTGTATCTGTCTCAAATTCATGAAAACTGAAAAAAACCCTTGCTTTTGTTATGTTCACATTCCTCTTTATAGAAGGACGTAAGTATTCAGCTGCTTCACTCATTTAGAGCCCCAAAGCAGAAATGCTTAAAATTTTGTTGCTCTCTAGCACAGAGGCTTTTCACGAAAATGTGTGGATTTTTTAAAATTTTTTTATTTTTTTAATTTGAGGAAATGTATAATGGAGGCTGCTGGCCTGACACCTGTTCTATGATTTGATGTGTGTCTGATGGCCACAAGCATGTTCGAGCTCATAAAAGTCCTCTGTCACTACAACCCCTAACTCTTGCTGAGGATCTGAAAAGATGGTACAAGGTTGCAATATGTAAGAGTAATTTCAAACCCTGACTGTAAAGCCAAATCCCATTTCCAGGAGCAGTTTGAACTGAAATCCCAAATAAGCAGCGACAGATACAGGTGCTGACAATAACCATAGCTGCAGCAAGCTGCTCATTAAAGATCCTGACTCAAATAAACAGACCCCACCGGGCCTCATGGAAATCACTGTCTTCTGCCTCCATTTGCTCATTAGGCTCATCCTCGGCTTGCTCAGGCTCCTTGTCACTTTGCAGAACAGCTCCTCTCCCCATGAAGCTGCAAAGGCTGTCGATCCTCCTTCTGTTCCAAGCACTGCTGCCTGTCTTGAAAGCAGATTTGGGGACTTGAAAGCTCACACTAAGAAGGGTGTGTCTGTATAAATTTTTCATATTCCCCCAGCTGGCCCCAGTGCTATTGCAGAACAGGCACTTTGGAGTGCAAGGACAGGGATTTCCATTTACCTCTCCTCTGCTGATTCTTTTGGCAAGGTTCAGTGCAGCAGCAAAATGATAAAAATTCTGCTTCAAAGATAACGAACCAGTACATGAAGCAAAATGTGAAGTGAGGCACTTTCCCTGTTTATTACTCAGGATATGAAATAACCAGAAGCAATAACAAGTTCCCTTGATTTGTATGGCAAGAATCCTGCAAAATTTGGACCGAAATTTCCTGTCTGTGTGAGGAAATGTATTTTTAAGTATGTTGAAATTTGATCTGAGACCAATATATTGAGCTTGATCCAGAGCACTCTGAAATCAGTAGAAATGGAAACAATCCTGTGGCACTCACTGAACTTTGGACCAAGGTTTTATGATCCATATTCTCTCTCCTCTACTATTCTTCTCCCTACAAAGTCAAAATGACCCCTGTTCCAGGACATGCTTCAAATCCCATTAAAACTGCAGATTTAATTTGACTGAGCAATTCTGAGAGCATAAAAGCATCCACCTTTGCCTGAGCCATCCTTCTAATGTAGGTACCACACTTAGTACCTTGCAAAGCACTTCGTGGAGCCACAATAGCAGATGATAATCCCGGGGCCCTGCACATCATCAAGATAAAACTGGTGAATAATGCATAAGTATTTTGGGTATTCATTTGTATGCTTGATGGATATCTCAATTTAGCTGTCAGATATGATAATTTAAGCTACAGTTCTAGCCAAAATACTGTGTATGTTCTTTTTTTCATTATTAAACCAGAGATATAAACACATAATAGGAGTACATACTGTAGTAAAGGAAACCTACAGATACTGAGACACTCTAGAAAATAAACTTTCCATATAGCTTGTATGAAAAGTATTTGCAACCAATACTCAATCTGAAGTTTGAAATAAATCATCTGAAGTGACTTCATACAATCTATATTTATTGTACTTTAAAAGTACAGTTAATATTGTAGTAATGTGTTTAATTTGACACAAGTGTTTATGGATCTGTTACTGAATGGAAAGTAAATAAAATACAAAATCTAAAACTCAAAAAAGAAAAAAACAAAATGGCTTTTCATCTGTCAGTTTTCTCAGATACATTTCAAAATGCTTTTTTTTTTTGACTTTATATGCTTAATTGGCTTCACTTATGCAATTTACAACTTTGAAATCAAATTTAGATGTGTTCACATGTCTAAAAAGACATAATGAATTAAAATGACAATCACAGGTAACTTGTTCTAATATTTTTACTCATGCACTGTTGCATATTCCTAGCTAAATAAGGGTTTTCATAGTTGTATTTCTGCCTATACCCATGCAATCACACTCACAGAGATTTGTAGGCAAGCAGACATAAGAATTAGATTAGAAATATAGTTCTTAAAATTAAGCCCTAAACCTACCACCATGCAGATTTCTCTGCAGTCTTTAGGTACAGCTACAACAACCCCAGGTTCATGTTCTTGCTAATTCATGCTGACACCATTTTTTGTCTTTGATCTCAGTGTAGATTAGTTCTAGGTTGGTCTAATCAAAATAACTATTTTTTTAAATACATATGATTTTCTCTAATATTTTATATATACTCCCCCACATGAATGTTTTGCCCATGAAGTTTGTTTGTTTGTTTGTTTGTTTTTCACTTGAGCTTTTTTGCAGGGATATGTTACAAATGCACAGAATACTTTGCATTTCAGGAAAAGAAGAGAAAATAAACACCCTCCTCTTTTGTTCTTGCAAGCTACCTTAATAGATTTACTAAGAAGGACAAGGCAGTCCATCTTGAAGGCTATAATGCTATTTCACTTTGACATCTGTTCTAAGGTAATGGTATCTATCATTAACAATGTCATTAGTGACCACTCTCAGTCCATTGTTCTCAGTGTCTCAGCTGGCTATAAAGATCTCATTTTAGACACTTAGCTCTGTGCATATGCCCTTTCATGACATGGTTCTCTGGGAAAAAAATGCTTTATGACTAGTCATACTGTAATAATTCATTTCTATTTAAAAATACACCATGTGGGATTTCAAATGAGGGAGAAGGATAAAAAATTACAAGTTTTCTGACCATTCATCGATATAATATGCAGCATTTTCTAATTAAGTTATAGTGGCCAAGCATTAGATATACCAAACAGGAAATCAAAGGGAACAGCTGAAAAAGTGTAAGCTGCTTTAAGTGAAGCTCTGGGTTTATCTTTCTGTGTTAACTGTTTTTAAACGTACACAAAGCTTATTCACTAAACATTAAAATTTTGGGTTATGCACACAACTCCCCCCCCCCCCCCCAAATATGCATCATCAGCTTTATACCATCACCCAGATTTTGCAGATGTTACCCTATTATGAGTATTACATTACTTAATAACCAACTTCTGCTGCATTATCTGTGTGAATATATCCAATTAAGCCTTTATCATCATTAGCAAAGCTTCCTGCCCTTATAGAGAATTAAGGTAGAATCACCAAAGACAACTCTGCTCAGTATTTCACCTCCACCTGGAAACTCTGAGACTAACCTAACTGAATATTCTGCAATTAAACCTGTGTACCTTGATTATCAGTGCTGTGGTTTGGATCTGGTCCCATCCTTTCTCTCCCTGATGCTGCAGAGGCAAATCCTGCTCCTCTCTGCAAGCCTCTGAAGGCAAAGGTACCTTGCCATGCAGGAGGTCTCAAATCATTCTATCAGCAGCCCAGACTCGAGATGCCAGAGGAACTTCCACCTGTCTCCAGGATGCTGCTACTTTTGTGAGCATAGCACCTCACCTTCCCATTCATTTCATTGCAATAATGCTGGGAAATGGCTTAAAAATGGTTTGCAAGAGGTTCTTTTTGTTATTTCTCTCTCCTGATGAAAGGTGGAGAGCCAAAGGTGGTCAGCCAAATCTGAAAGAGAAGATGAATGACACAGATGATGTGAGATCACCATAAACAAATGAGGCATCAGCTGGAACACCTTACACTAGGAGATGCTGATGACATAGAGCCAAAATGAACATTTTGTATATTTATATTTTGACAGAGAAAATTTAGAAGGGTAGCAAAGGCTAATGAAAAAAATAAGCTGACTTGGCACGCAAGTCAGCTTCTTTTCCACAGATTACTGCAAATTTTAGAGCATACTTAGTCAAAGCAGGAATAGGACCATATATCTTAAAACTAATAAAAAATGACGGCAAGTGTGATGATATTTCTGTGCCAACATGGAATAATGTCCTTGATATTCTGAGCTCAAGGGATTTCCATAAAACATAAAAGCCATGAGGATGAACTCCAGGCTACATCAGTATGAGTTTTGCTTGTAGGTTTAATGGGAGTTGATTTTAGTCTGGCAATATGAATTTAAAATGATGGAACCAGAAAATTACTGACACAAATCCATACACTTATCCTGGTAGTTACTTGGTCTGTTAGACATTGGTAGCCCAGTGAAGCTGTAATTTTGCTATGCCTCTGTGACTGTATGTCCATTCTGCTATGGGCCTAAACTGGGGCTTATTAAAGTTTAATGGGACCTCTGCACTGGCTCCATTGCACTTTGGACAAGGCACATTAAATAGGAAATCTGAGTCAGCAACAGAATTTGAACAAAGACCAAAAAACTTGGTTTTTGGCTGTTTGGAGATAAAAATTTCTATGTACTGCCTGTGTGCAGTCAAAACAGTTTGGCTGATCTTCTCAACATCTCTTACCTTCAATTTCTGATACTTGATTGCTGAAACCAGCTTGTGTGTATACACAAAGGAGTTTTTTTTTTTGTTTTCTTGCATTAATGTTGCTAGATTTAATATTTTAAAGAAATAATTGATGTAAAAGGGAACGTTTCAAAAATTATTAATGAAAAATAATATCAATCATCCAGTATTCTTTTTGTTAATTTTATTACTCTTCTTCCCAAAATCTACTTCATTCTGAACCATTAGTTTGTTAATATCAGTTGTTCTTACGGCAGCAGAGTACAATCCTGCAGATGGGATGTAAAGGAAAAGAAAAGAGGAAATTCATTATCTGCTGTGGTTTGCAGGTACTCAACTTAGAACCAACACTGAGTTAATTTTGATGGATAGATGGACCAGACAGCATTGACCAGATGGCTATTCAGAGATTTTGGGTGCATCTTGCTGTATTGTTTCTTTTACAGTAAGCAGAGCAAAAACCCAAGGGGGCTTTAAATTCTACATCAGTGTTTTATCAAAGCATAAATTACAACACAGAAACAGGAAAAAAATGGAGTGAGGTAAATTAAGATAAAAGTGTTGAAAAAAATTCTTTGCCCTGATGTGGTTTACATGGCACATCCCCGATACTCTGTTTTTCATTCAGCATCTTAGATTGACTTCCTGGATTTCAATAGGTTCTGCAAAATCCCCTCCGGGTCCTTAAGAGGGCTTTTATTTTTTCTGCCACCTCTGAGGCCAGCTAACTGCCTGTGCCTTGTTTTTCTCAGTGGTCTCCTTGTCACTTTTCACTGTCCTTTAGCTGCTCTTTGTTTCCCTGCTTATTCCTGCAAGCTTCGAAGTTGCACCTGGCATACAAGAAAACAAGAAGTGTACTCAACATCAGACAGTCCCAGGTGTCAACGTGACTCTTTCAATACGAAACTCTCTACAAAAGCTCAACTCCTAGGATTTTGAAAATGGAACTTATCACATGCTTCGTTCAGCAGCAATGGATTTGGAAAGGGAAAGCTGAAAAATTCCACTGAATTGGGCTGGAGCAGTTTGTCGGCCTGAAATCACACTAAAAATGAAAAGAATAGCAAATTTGGAAAGACAGAAAGTATAGCTCATGTTTCCAGATCCTCCTTCCAATCTCACTGCTGGGGACAGACAGACACGGGAGAAGAATCTGCCCTGGGGTTTCAAGACGAGCACAATCCCAGCCGCACCTGTGGGCACACACAGCTGGTCCTGCAGGAGGCAGGATGTGCTCCTGGAGCAGCCACAAGAGCAGGCTCTATGGCCAGCCTTCATCAGGGCAAAATTTATAATTTATATAAAATTCATTTGTATAAAATTTATAATTAACAGAGCAAAATTTATTCTTTTACACTCACCAAATCTGTAAACCCCTTATTTTGAAGAATTTCAGAAGAGAGGAACAGGTGGAATATCCTGATCTTTTGTACACCAGTAAAGCCTCATTTCTGACAGCTGATGGTTCATTAATTAGAAATTTAGGACCTGCATACCTAAAACATCACAAAGTAAGGCAGCCACGCTAAAATGTGTATGTGACTGAGGAGCTCTGCACCCTCACACAGACACATCAACACGAACATGTTAACATTTTTCTTGCTCTAGTTTTGAACTATTTGTGAGAAAGAAATTATCATTAAAGTACAGGAAAGTTGTGTTTCAGCTGAATAGTTTCAAAGTTTGGATAGCCTAGATAATATTGTTGATATGTTCAGTTGCTTATTCAAACTTTTTGTTGGTTATCCAAGTTTTCCCTCTGAACCAGGGCTGATTGCATACTTCAAAATGGTGTTTGCAAACATTCTTCAGCATTCTGAGCAGCTGCTCCATTCATTCATGTTTTTGCTGCTTTTTATTTACTATTCATGAACATCTGGACTATTAAGATTCTGTTTGCATAAATGGCTGAAGAATTGCTGTTCCCTATATTAATACCTGTATAGCTCTCACGAAGAGTTAAGCGTTCACAGAAAAATAAAATTTATAAGCATTTGGTGTAGTGATAGGATTTTTTTTGCTTAATATTTTACTTGTCCAACTGGGAAGCAAAAATAAAACCACATGGTTTGAGTGGCAAATAGGAAATAATGAATGTTTCGTGGATATCACATAGGTTAAAGTTTATTAGCACAAGGTTTTAATCAAATGCTAACTAAGAACAAATTAACCATTCTAAGAAGCAGCGGAAAAAGAGTTAAATCTTAGGACTGTTCATTCATGGGAAGTATATTTCATATTTCTATAACGATAAACTTTTGAGGTCTGCCTACTGCTAGCTAACTGTGAACTTTGGTGTCTTTGAAGTATTGATAACTTTCCTCTGGGATTTATTTGTGTCTGTTCCAGGGTTTGTATCCTGATGGGTGCCAGATGACAGACTCCTCCGCATTTTGGTAGGTACTTTAAGAAGATGGCTTTTACTACTTCCTTTTCTTTTCTCCCCGACTCATCATTTTCCACCCTGCCTCTAAGCAGCTGTCATATGTTCCTCCCAGCTTTGTAAGCAATAAGGAGGAACGTGGGCGAGTTTACAAGATTTGCACCCTCATAACTTTCAGGTTCTTCTACCTAATGTCTTCTGTTTTCC
The DNA here is from genome assembly GCF_049639895.1 of Pseudopodoces humilis. Taxonomy (NCBI): domain Eukaryota; kingdom Metazoa; phylum Chordata; class Aves; order Passeriformes; family Paridae; genus Pseudopodoces; species Pseudopodoces humilis. The sequence continues at coordinate 29,405,243 of NC_142207.1, read as the reverse complement.
TGGGGTTTTAAAATTATTTTTCTGTACTTTTTTTCTTCAGCTTTCCCCTACTGTAGTGTGAAAGTACACAAAACCTAGAGCTTTTTTATTGCTTTTTGAAACTGGGGACATTTAAACTGCTCTTAACATATGGCGGACACTCCTGGTATAATTAGCTATGTTTTACCTATGGCTCATGAAAAAAGGTGAACAATAAAACTGCTTAAGAGGAACATGCCCATAAACCTAAGGATTTAACCTCAGCTTTGTCCAACTGAAGCAAATATCTGCATCACTGACTTATAGTCAATATCCTTTTTCTGTTAATAACATTTTTAATATTAGTATTTTAAAAAACCCTCCAAAAGTCTTGTCCAGAACGCACAACTGAGGAAGAAAGAGACAGAGAAAGGAGTCTCAGCCATCTTCCTTCCTCCCAAACAATTTAATGCCTAGGATTGCAATGAAACCCCTCCCCAGAGAGGTGATGGCCAGGCTGAGGTTGGAGTCCCTCAGCTGAATTTGTCAGATTCAGCACTCTCATCCCAACAGAGACACCCCAGCAAGGCACTGCTCAGCCACTGGAGAGGTCAGGAGATTTCTCCTCTGGGTCCCATGGTGGAATGCCTGGTCACATAGCAGCCACCAGTGTGAACACACAGCACCTGGAAATCCCTGGAAAATGAGGATTGTGGGGCCTCTGATAAGTTTTTCTGAACTTAAATATTTAATAAAGTTACTGTGAGAGTCATTTGCAGCACAGTACTGTGCTGAGAGGTTTGTTGTGCTGCCCAGAGCCATGGTAACCAGGTACTTTCATGAGCAGCAAGAACTTGCATATGAAATTAAACATTCAAGCTCTCCTTGCATTTCTGTGTGCAGTTTTTTTGGCATCAGACATTCCCATTACTCTTGGGAGGGTAATATTTTCAGAAGAGACCCTCAAGCATAGTTCTGATTGGGAATTGGAGTTAGAATAATATAAAATTTGGAATTACTAAATTTATACCTCTATCTAAATGTGTTGTTTATTCACCTCCTGTTTGTTCAGCAATATGCAGCTTAATTTGAAATAATACTTTTCTAGCACTTTGAAAAACATAATTGAGATAGAAGCAGGAATCATCCAAATCTTGCAGATAATAATAACAGTAATAACTAAAATACTAAAGAAATGCCTTGTACGTGAACATTTGTATATCTTAATCTCCATTTGGCAATCTGTAGGTTTTTGTATTTAGCAAATGCTCAGATTCTCAAGATCCTTTGATGGCAAATTTTAACACATTTTATGCTGGGTTATACTCATAGTGTATCTGGTTATTGTATTTTAGATCCTATAGAGCCATAAAGCATACAGTTACAGCCTCTGTAGACAAATTGTATTCACAAATTCAGATAAGCTTAGATTCAAATTGTCTACACTTATTACTTGGTGTTGGAAGAAAATGTAACTTTAAAGTAGTTAGTTTTCATATAACAACAACAACAACAACAAGAACAAATAGGGACTGGTGGTAGATAAAAGCTTCCAGTGGTGCCTCACCTTGACAATATTAACCAGAGACATCCTAATGCTGATGGTAGCTCTGTATATCTTTCTTTATGATTTATCATCTCACCAGTAATATTTGATTGATGCATTCAAATCAATGAACAGATATGATGAAGACCACAAAAAATATGCATTTTAAATGGTAAAATTCTCGAGATGACAGGCTTCTCTGGATTTCTCATATTTTACTTGCTTCTCCTTGAATTTAAATATAGCAACTTCAAAATCATACTGAATTTTCCAAATACTTCCAGAAAGTATTTTGGTCTTGTTATCCAATTAATATTAATTTGTTACAACACAGTGTGAAATAGGCCAAAGAGATGGAAACAACCAGTACTTTTATTTTCTGTTAATAAGCATTAGGTTTTTTTCTAATTAATTTTTTAATGTTATTTTTAACTATCATAAACATAAATTTAATTATCATATCATAAATTTGAGACAAATGCTGACACCTATTCTGCTGTCTACTAAAAGCTAGGGCAATTGTTAATCAAACCTGCAGCTAAACATTCACCATCAATATTTGTGATGACAGTAAATTTAGGAAGGAACTTCTCCTTGGAGAAATCAAAATACCACTGAAACAATAACACAGGCAAGATCAATAGACTTCATAGTCCAGTATAATATTTGGTATATTATTGTTGTGTGCACTGAGCTTGCTTACTGCAGTGCTACCTCCAGTGCAAAGCCAAGTGTTCAGCAGGCAGTGTGGGTGGGAAAACAGGAATTTTGGAGCAGAAAGTGATGCCAGAGCAGCCCCCAAGGAGCAGGCTCTGGGGAGGGAGAGCAGGGATGAGTGACAAGGCTCTGAGCTGCCTGTGCAGGGTGCTCCCTCTCCCTGGAGCCTTACAGCACCTCAATCTTTGTCCATCACGAGCACAGCCATCATTAAAGGGCTGCATTCCTGGCTCTGGTCTGATTTTAGGCTGTGCTCTAATAGGCTATTAAAGCCATTAAGGTCAGATCTCTGTAGGTATCCCCAGCTCCTATTTAGTTTAATTTCTGAAGCAGGGGTAAAAAGGTGCTGCTGCTCTACCAAAGGGACTGATTTGCTCACTTTGCCCAATTTGCAGTAAGGAAATATTTTTCTGAGAGAAATTCTCAGGGCTTTCTGTTTTAGTCTCTAATTATACATATTGTCTCATCTAACAAAAAGAGCTAAGCACTGACAATAAAACAATAACCAGCCTTATTTTAAACTTGGTTTCAATATAACTGTAATTTTTTCTCTTAAGGCCACTTATTTCCTTCATAATTAGTTTCTGACAATTCATTGTTTTCACACAGAGAAAGCACAAATGTATAGATAGCAGAGATGGTAAGAAATGTTAAGTTTATCTAATCCATTTCTTGAATGTACTTTTCAAGATAATATTTTTATTAGAAATATACAGATAAGAGATACAAATGCCCATTTTCCATTCAGGATTTTGCAGTATTTTTCCATGAGCTAATCATTCACTGCCAACATTTTTTTCCCAGTAAAAATGTAAATTATTCTTTTCTTGATTTCATTCTATCATCCCTCAAAAAATATTATTTTTTCTTTCTGATATTTAAATGTCACTTTTCAAATATTACAAAAAATTAGTTTCAGTGAAAATAAAACATAATGAAAAACATATTAATTCTACACATAATTTTAAGAGGAAAACCATCAAGATCTGCATCATTCTCTTTCTAGGTAATATTGCCTTGCATAATCAGAAGTGGTTTTGTTGCTTGCTGCTACCTACAGGCTTATTAGAGCTGACAACTCACATATGGGTGACCTGGTGATTAACTTCACTTCTATTAGGTGTAGAAAAGGCAAGGAAGCAGTGCTGAATAGAGTACATGTGAATAATGATGCTGGGAAAATGTGGTATTTTCCTTGAATGTCAAGTGTTGTATCCTCAAGCATGTTCATATTTTTTAACGAATTAAGAGTGCATCCATTAGAGAAATGATGAATGTACATCATAAACTGGACAAAGGAAGAAGAATGTAAAGTTTGCAATTAATTACTCAAATGTGAAATTAAAAAGTTATCTTTTTACTGGGACTTTTGTTATATAAATTTCAGCATAAAGGCAGCATTCCTTTCTACCCTGCAACAAATGCTTTTCCTTAATAAAACTTGACTTTGGCAAGGATCAGTTGACTAATTTGTTCTCCAGCATCCCTGGCTTGAAATCAGAAGAAGACTAATGATGCAGTCAGTAGATACTTCTCAGTTTGTACAGGTTTACCCAAGGCATTGGACATCTGTTTATGAGAGATCACGCTGAGAAAATGCCTACATAGTGTCATCTTTCATCTTAACAAGTAGTGGAAATAACAATTAACATCCTTGATTTATGGATTTTTTTCTCAGATTTTTGTGGAGTCTGTCAGCTATTATTTTCTTTATTATCCAGAAAGGATACTGTTTGCTGGTAACTATCTTTGTTCTTGTGCTTTGAATTTGTACCTTATTCTGACTTGTATGACAGTGTTGTAGTACAGCTAACAAGAAGCACTGCTCAATGAAAAACGAAAATGTTTTCATACACAGCAGCCAAAAAAGGACTTGGACAAAAATCTGCCACAATCTTATGGTCTAAATTTTTTTCTGAAACTGGCTTACAGTTTCCTTAGGTCAAAGATTTTGTGACTTTTGGTTTGTATATTTGACATTTCTTTGACAAATGAAGTTGGCAGAGAACTGAGAAAACAAAACAGTGGAAAACCATATGGCTGTTGTGAACTTTATCTTTGTTGATGCAAAAGTAGCTCAATAGGAAATGAGAAATTGCATTTTGCTTTCCTTTCAGTTCCTAAGAGTTTCTAAACCACTCATTGATTGTCTGTAAAATATAACAATGACCATGTCAGTATTCATCATTATTCTGATAATGATAAAGAGTTTTGTGTGTATTTATGAGGTATTTTGGGAAGGCACACGTGTTTCAGCCCATCAATAGCTATTGTATGTTTTCTTCTTGCAAAAAAAAAAAAAAAGTTCCTACTTGTAGTCTGAATGTGTAAATCTTTGCCTCCTGCTGTTATTAATACAGGTATTTTATATTTCCCACAAGAAAGCACAGTTTGGGCCCTTTTGGCAGGTATATAGCATACTCTGCACAGGGTTCCATTGTTTCATTCTTTCAAAATGCATGATTTCAAAATATTTAAATCACAGACCATCTGTGCTTCTCCTTGGTTTTCTGTTGCTAGATATTAAAACAGATAATAATTGCAGTCAGATTAATAAAGAATTAATTTTTATTACACAGTAAGATTATTTCACTGAAAGTAACAGGATCTAACAGTATATTTAAAAACATTTTACTGACAATCAGGAGGAGGAAGAACAAAATGATAGATTTTATATTTGCATAGATAAATATTCATTTATGGATGATAAGAAATATAGACCACGTGAATACAGGAAATGCAGACTAAGTGAAGGCCTTAATTCTGTGAGTGAATATGAGAACATAAAAACAGCCTGCAGCCTGTAACTGCTTTAGTCCCTACTTTTATATCTTTATGTGAATATTTCAGCAACTATGTCAACATCTTAGTTTTCCTTCCCTCCTGAAAAAGCATTAAGCAAACTGTTCTGAATATGTTAAAACCAAGGATGACGGATTGCAAGCTGTACAAACCATGGCACAGCTCAACTGTGTCATTTTTCATGAGTTTATTTTTTATCCTCATTGCACAGTTTACCTGTTTTCCCTACAGAGCTGTGCTGCACCACTCTCCTTGGCTCTTAGAGACACACACACCATTAAATAAGTTTTATTAAAAAAACCCCCTACATTTCAAACCAATAGCTTTCACCATGAATAACACTGTCTCTGCTTGTTTCTCAACAAAAATATCTTTTTTTTTTCCTAGATTTCTAAATACAGGCTTCAATGCCAAAATTACTGCATATGACTCACTTAATGTACACGGATTTTACCAATGATCTTATATTCATACATATATTTGCAGAAGCAACAGATGACATATGCCAAAATAAATAAAATAGAGGAAACATTATATGTATGGGTGAAAAGTAATGCATTACTATTTCAGCACAATAGCACAAAATAAGAAGGAGGAAAAATACTGTTTCAATGATTTTTTTTGTTTTGTAACTTCATTCCCAGACAGTTATGCCGTGCAATGACAAGTATGGTGAGAGGATATTTTGTCACCAGTAGAGAAAAGGGGACCTTATCTCTGAGAAAACAAATGATACAAAAATTTCACCAGGATCACAAGAAACTTGGAGATTTAAATAGAAGATAATCTAAACCACAAAACTATTTCAAAAAGATTAGTTTAGTGTGCCTTTCAAGGATAGACATTGCACACAAGTCAGTGAAAGGATCTTGTGTCCAGCACCCATGACTTTGAAGGTCACCCGAAGCTATTCAGACAAGGTATCTGTAGCTCAGAATTGTGAAATGCCTGAAGGGAATGAATTATCCCATATTTTAATTTATTTTTAAATTCTGGGTTTTTTTTCAGCAAGTCCTTTAATTTCTTAGGAATTTCTGATTGCAAATAATTTCTTCTTAAATTCTCTTTTGTTTCACCATCTTTTAATTTCTTAGAGAATAAATCAAGCTCCGATTGCAAATTGTGTTATCAGCTAACATAAATTCTTGGACTCTTATGACTATTTAGATGTGTTGGCCACACAAAAGCCACTACACCAGAAAACAGCAATAGTTCCACGTAAACGGGTGAAACAGAAGTCAGTGCAGCAGCTCCCACAAGGAATTGCTTCAAGTCCTGTTATTACTAAAGTTTTTAAAGACCAGTTTTCAGTGGCTAAAAATCTCTCTGTGCCTGTTTCTAAAGAGAAAACTGGTTTTCAAAGGCTGCAAATCTCTCTGTGCCCGAGATGTTCATGTGTGGAGCCAAACACTCAGAGCCTCAGTCCCACATGTAATTGGCAGCAGATATTTTTGCTCCTGTACTGCACACAGGCCTGAGTGTATCATCATCTGACTCCTCTGCAGCAGTACTTCCACAAATCTTTGGGCTTGCAGAGCTAAAAGGCTCTTATGGTACCAATAAGAACATGGACAGAGATTGAATAACTAAATTTCCTGGTTAATCCATGTTATTGATCTCCTGAAAATGTAAATATTTTTCTCTTCCCATTGAACCCTACATTTTTCTTTTTCTTTTATTGTCTTTTTAGATTCACAAACTTTTTCCTCTCAGTATAGCTCATATTCAGATATAAGAATTTTATAGCCAAGTCCCAGTTTTAATTTAAAAATGTTGCTATTTACAGAAGATGTCAAAATGATTTTTCAGTGCCCTGTTCAATTTATGAGATCCTTCAAATCTCCCAAATTTTGGCTGTAGAGAAATGTCACAACCCATGGAGTTCATCTCGCCTTTCTTCCCTCATATCTCCCCAGACACAAGGATTGCATTTTCAGACATGACCACCATGTGTGTAATAGGTTCTCACTTCCTTTCCTACAACCTCAGAGTCTTTTTATAATCTGTTTCATATTTCTTTTTGGCCAGTCTCTGGCAATCTATAAAAATATCTACTGGTGTTTAGAGTTTAATCTCCGATCTTGCTTGCTTCCACTCTTATTTTTGTGCTCTGTCTCTGTCAATATGCTGCTGCTACAATCTCCCATCACAGCCCTCTTCAGACTGGCATTATGCTGTAAGTCACAGAAGGCTCCCTGGCACTTAAGCCAGAGATGCTGCATCTGTGCCTGACAGGCCACTTGCAAGATCTAACAGGGAGAAGTCACACAAATAACTGTGTTTACCTGGGCACGAGGCAGTGATGGGGGAGGGCATTTGGGGTGGATCAGTGACGGGATCGAGGTTTAGATCTTGCTGCTGCAGCGCTGGCTTTGACTTCCCCAGACCCCGGTGACCCGTGCAGGAGAGAGGTAATTGATGACAGCCTGTTATCAAGGGCAGGTTATCATACTCCTCTTGTCCAGCCACACAGGCAGCCTAATTTTCTCCTGTGTCTAGAAAACAGCTCGCCTCAAACAGCTGGGTTCACAGATTAGTGTTGCATGTGGGCTTTTTGGATACAATGTTGTTGGATACTCCTAGCACGTCAAAATCTAGGATAAAGGGTATTATTACCATTATTATTATTACACTATTGACTGTACAGATTTGGCAGGGCAGGAAGATTATCTCAATAGTCCCCCTTCTTTAGTTTATTTCTAAGCAATTTTCCAATAATGCTGTAACTCTAAGCCAGTTATAAGTTTAGGATATGAAAAATTAATTCACTTTTTTCCTGATATTATGCATGACTGAGATCCAGTAACTTATATATTAGCCACATGTATGATGATTTAGTTGGACATTTTTTATTTCTTTTAGGGATGCCAATATACATAGTCCTTACTGCTTTTAAAATTCTGTTCTATAATTTTGCCCTTTCTTTTCCATTTTTCTTTTATCTAAGTCAGGCAATGTTTCCCCTCTTCTTGAAGTTTCTCCTCTCAACTATTTTTATTGTTCCAATCACTCTTATAATGTTGTCACATTTCCAGAACCAACTGAAGTATAAGTTGCAAAGAACTAGTTTGGAAAAAAGAGTTTGTCTTTCTATGTTTGCTTGTTTGTGGATAATCTGGCCAAAATTCTTGGAATGCATTCATTACTTTGAAATGTTTAGAAAATAGATCAGCTCAATGTATTTTTGGTTACAAGCTGCATCTATTTCTTAGGACTTTACCAAAAGAAGAGATCATTGCCAAGAGAGGATTTTATAGAACATAAGAGGAAAGCTAGGGAGGGACCTTGCTGAGTTTGGACATTGAGAGACACCGGCTTTAGCTCTCTAAGATGTCCATAAGAAGCTGCAAAGCAAATGCATTCCATGCTGTGTCAGCATGGGCAGCACATAACCACTTAGTAGTGGCTGCCCTGCACTTATGCTTCTTTAAACTGTGAAGAACATTTCAGACAGCCCTATGTATATGTGCATGTGGGCAACAAAAACAGCTTCAAGAACAGCAGATCCCCAATAGCTAATAGTTAAAGAACTAAATATGCACCAGCAGACAAAAGAATTTCATTCATGAATCTATTATAGTCCCAAAATTGTGCCTTTTTACCTAATATCAACATCTGTTGGGGGTGTGTGGGGAAAGAGTCCATAGAGAAAGAGAGGCTTTACATAGAGTAACAGTGTTTTAGAGAACTAAACTTCATAAACTCCAATTGCATACGTAATCCTTTCTAAAGACTTCCAGATGCTGTTTGGGAATAATTAGGCTGAACGTGGCATTTAGACAAGTAGACTTGGTTTAATTTATCTGCGATAAATTATCATGATCACTCCTTGCCATGCTCCCTTTGACAATCTGGGCCATCCTTGTGCATTTCAAGCACAGATATAACCAAAGGGGACTGAGCAAAATATCCTTCATGGATGCTCCCACCCAATTTTCCTTAAAGCTGACAGAAATACCGAGCTAAATTCTGGTATAATCTGAACCTTGACAGGAAATCCAGCAGAGGTTTCTCCCTGGTCTCCACACTCAGCACTTTCCATTGATGTGTCCATGCAGCAGGGGTTGAGCAGAACTGGTCCATTGAAACATAAACAGGTGCATAAGCCCTTTCTCTCTCTCCCTGCTCCCCAAAAAGCCCTCAGAGAAAGATGTATGACAATTAGAACTAGCTGAATGTGCTGACTAGAAACTTCAGGGACTTATGGGAAACCGTGTCTTTGTTATTAATGGCAGTGTCAGGAAATCAATGAAGATTGTGTGTTTCACCCGGTGATATTCTGGACTACATTCCTCACTGGCAGTTTTACATGTTACTCAATACAACTGGCCTGTGCTTGGGTACCATGCCAGCAAAACCCAGAAAAACCCTGCACCACTACAAAAGAACAGATGCATCATGCTCTGCCATAGTCTAGAGGGGTTGAAAAAGCAGCTTTCATCTTTATGTGACCAATTGCCAGCTCCCACATGTACACATGCATGTCCCAGAAAGCTTTCCTCTTTCTTTTTCTGATTTTATTTTTTTAATGGATGGATTCACCACCAATAAATTGGAGGAAGACAATCTGCCTTTCTCATTTTCTTCCCACATGCACTTGTTACTTTAGATTCAAAGAGGAAATGAGCAATAACAAGATGTTTATCTACTGGCATTATATAATTAATACAGGGAAATTCCCTGACAATGTAATTGTTATAATGAGAAATATCAGAACAGGATTACATGTTGACATTGGTTCTTGAATTCACCAGTTTGTGATACTCTTGCTCACCAATATACAAAGGTTTGACAGAAATGGCTGGCCTATTAACTCACCCTTGGAGGGAAGTGTCTCACACTTCCCATCCCGCTTGTCAAGAGGCATTTGCAAGTCTTACAATGCATTTAATGAATTCTCTAGTGCTTGCACATTCAATTTCCATCCTTTCTTTTTAATCTTTAGTGATTTTAGCAGCAATGTCCTGGGAACCATTTCGGTACAAAAACTCTAATAAGGAAAAAGCAGGGTGACATTTAATTAACAAAATTAATTAGTGCTAAATAGTGAAAGAGCATTCTCTAGCCATTTATGAGACAACAGCTGAGAATGGAGGAATGCTGGGGATGACAGCTGGAAATTGCACTCAATTAAAAATTAAAGCACATTCTGAGACTACGAGGGGAAAAAATAATTTCCACACTCAAATTTTTCATGATCTAAAACTTCTGTGATCCTGATATCATAATGGAGATTATCAACTCTATTTGAGGTGCCACCCTGACAATTTTCTACTGCAGATATGATAGCATATAAGGAATTTAAAGTTGCTAATAATAACCTTGCTTTTATTTTGTGGCCCTCTAGAAAGTATCTGCAGGACCTACCCTCCACCAAGGATGTTTTAGAATGAAGCTTGACATTCTTATCATGTAATTGAATGTGAAGTTCAATGAAAGTAAGAGCCGAAAAGAATCAGTTGCATCCTCCATTCCCACTAATTAGATATTGTATAGTTCTTGACCACTTTAGTTTTATGAACCAACCAAAAAGATGTTCTTAAATGGTAAAAAGTAGCAAATATGTTTTATGGTTGAGATTTTTTTTATTATTGTTTTTAACTCACTTCTGTTTATTGCTCTAAACTCTATGTGACATAAGATCAGGGAATAAATCCTGCTATTTAATCTTAGCTTATTTTTTCTTTATTGTTTATAGCTCTAATGTTTAGTACTAAACAATCTAAAGCAAATGTATTGTAAATTAAGATAAAACTGCAGTCAAGCAATCCATTGCCTGTAGGAAGGGGTGATAAATGATCCTAACATATATACTGGGTTCTTCAAAGGCATAGGGCTACAAAGCTGTAGGTGGAGTCTCTGCTCATGCCAAATTGTTTGTTCATGTTTCTGGAAACCAGGCAAGGCAGGTTACCCAGCTGCCCTTGAGCATTCATACAGGATTATCTCTTTCAAGACAGATTCTCATTTTCTCCAAAAGATTTTCTCTTTCACAGGAAGGAATGTCCTGCCTGGCTGCATCTTTATCCCTCTGAAAAAGAGGTCTCTGAGCCCTTGTCCTTGGAAGGTAAAGCTGCACACAGCCTGGACAGTCAGTCTGATCCTAAGGACTGACATATTTGTGATATGTGCTACTAATGATTCCACAACTTAAACCCCAATTTTCATCAGTTTGTTTTGCCCGTTTCTGTTCAGGAAAGCCCATGTCAACATGGAGCTCCTTCCCCTTAACACACCTGGATCCAAAATTGCTACACAAGTTCTTGCGTATGCCTTTTTTTTTTTCTACAATCAAGATGGACAGTTATTTTAAAACTCACAGTCTAATTATTTTGATTTTTTTTAAAGTTCTGTTCTACAAAAGATCTTTCTTAAAAATACTGATTTTTTTGTTGAAGCCTGAAGGAATTATGAAGATACTCCCTAAAGAGACAGCACATAGTAGTATGTCTAAAAAAACCTCCAGTGTATTAGTAGTTGGCAAAACTATTTACAGAAGGATTACTGAATTTATCAACTAAGGGAAAAAACAGAGATGGGGAGTTGGGAACTTTAGATAGCCACATGAAATAGGCATGCAATATTCCCAAGTGTGAGCTTTTACATGTTGATGATGTGCTTTCCACAAGACAAATATAGAATCAGGGACTGGGTACACTCAAGTTAATGGAGAGTAACATTCTAAAAGGAAAATACATGTAGTTTATGATCCAGATGACATGGAAAAATTATTCTGCCCAGACTAAAAGAAAGGTAATCTGAAGACTCTGAGCCCAGTAGTTTAAATCACATCACACTTACTCCCTTAAAATTTATTCCCTTTTTTCTTATTCCCCTTTAATGCAGGATTTAGAAATATGTTCAGGACTTATATTTATTTAATGACTAAAATGTTGTACTTGACCTTGCACAAATTTATAAACCTGCAAAACTATTTTTAAAACTATATTTTTAGTGCAGTTGAATAATTTTACTGTTTGCAGGACAGGCTCTACATGTACATTTAGATACTTAAGTGAGAGGTTCCTGTGACTTTCTTTGTCTTCAGTGGGAAGTATTCCAAACTGAAAATATTGGTCCACCTTAAATAATTTTCAAATCAATAAAATTATATTGTGCAAGTACATAGGTTTTATGTCTATACTCTGACAACTCTGAATTGTTCAAATCCTCTTAGGGGACATACAGTCAAAATCAAATGATTACTGAATTCAGTGGGGGTCTTTCTACTGTCCTCAGGATTGGACACAAAATTCAGAACTCAGGAACAATTCTTTCAGTTTGTCTGCAGATCAATAGCCTTTACTAATGTTAATAGTACACTACTTGGTTTCCTTCACAGATATTCTCACTTTTTAAAGATCTTCTGTTCTGATACTGAGAAATGATGTAAAAGCATTTTTCCAGCACAAAGAAAATGATGCGAGTAGATGTTAGTTCAGTTAACTATTGAACACTGAACTTCAGTGTTGTTACACATTCTCTAGAGAGCATTTCTTCAAAAAAAAGAAGGGAACTTTTCTTAGTAAATGTCCATTTATTATTAAATGCACACTGGAAGATTCATTAATGAATATTTGAGAAATGTTAATAATGTATCTTTCATACCTCTTTTATCTGGAAAGAATTTCCTAATTAGCTATATAAGCCACCATATATTCTCCAAAATGCTATCAAAATAATTTGGGATTTACTGCATTTTCAAAGACTAACAGTACTGTGTATAAGAAAAAAAAATGAACCAACCAAACAAAAAGACCCAAAAAACCAAGATCTGTGTTAAGGATGTTCTCGTGAATGCCTTAAGCACTGTGCTAAGGGAGGGATTTGTCCAGCATCCAGGGGTGGTTTATGAGTACAACTCATTAGCCAGTTTCTTATGGGCACCTGAAAACCCTCATGGAGTGGAACAATCCCACTGGGAATGCAGGGTAATAAAAGAACATTCATTCTTTGAATCGCAGACCTTGATTCTACGTGCTAAGGCAAATGAGGAAGCCTGCCATCAAACAGAATTTGGACATGTCTAGTTTATGAACATTCCTAGGAATGGTATCACACTTGAACAATGGGTTCAAATGTTAAGCACTTGTGTTTAAATTTAAAAGTAGTAATCAATTTACCATACAATAGACTATTCTCATAAAAACAACATAAATAAATAAGTCCTGTCTCAAATATCTAAATTCCTACAAATCTTAATGAAAATGACTGAGAAATGCTGAAATTTAAACTCACCAAAATCATATATGTAACTATCAGCCTACCTGCAAGATGGTAGACCCCTGTCATGTCAACTATTGATTAAAAATGATATATAATACAGCTTGGCTTCCTCATCAGAGATGTGAGATGGAGAAATGTGACATAAAGTAAGATCCTGTGCTTACTTTCATTTTTTCAAACATAAGAAACAGAAAATTTTCTGGGATACCCTCTGTAAGATCCTGACTTGTTTGATCTGACATGATAATAATGAATTGGTGTCCATTGCTGAAATGAAAATTGCAATGGGCCCCACACCCCAACAGGCCTTTTCTTCCTCTCCACAGTAACCAAAGTGCTCTAAATTCTGTCTCCAGCAGACTGCTTTTTTAATGAATCCTAAGTCAGCCATCTCTAATTCAGTGTTATTAGAGCTGGAAGTATTAACCTGATTCTCCTGAATTACCAATCAGTAAGTGACTGAATACCCATTTAGCCGCTGTGTCTCTTGGCACTCATCAAAGGGTTCAAAGTTGCTTTGATGGTGTCATCTCTGCAGCCCGCACCTTTATCAGACAGGTTTGCAGTGGGCAGACTCTGCCACCAAAATGTATTAACCCGATGTTCTTAACCAGTTAATTACACTGGCTTAAGGCTACCTCTTGATTCTTTTGTCAAAGCTAAATTTAGCAAAATTTGGGATGTGAATATACTTTACTTTTGTTCTGTTTATCTGAATAACTCTGACTGCTCCCTTAGAGACTTATCTGAGAAACTTTCCATCCTTCTCTGCCTTTGATCAAAGGCTGTCAGAATTTGCTTCATTTACATTTCAGACCCCCTGATTAAACCATGTCCTTTGGGTTACGAAGTATTGTTGGATGACAGAACTAAGACAAACTGTTCTAACTTCCTCATTGCATTGTCTTCAAGATTTTTATCACCCTGTTATTATGCCTCTCCTGTATCTGCATGCCTGTCTCGTAAAGGAGCTTTCTTGCTTCCAAAGTACTGATAATCTCTGGGTTTTAGGACAATAAATTACTCTCAGTCCTATGGATATCATTACTGTTAAGAAAATTAGTGTACAGATAACCTCCTGACTACTGGGAGCATATTTCTTTTCCCAATGTTCTTTGTCCACAGTATCCTATGAACAGCACACACCACCAATGACAGGTTTAATTTAGAAGGGATCAGCTCTTTGCAATTGATAGCTATGCAGCCCTTCAGTCAAAATAAAATCAGTAACAAGAAGACTTCTTTGGTTGGTCCTACAGCATATTCTTTGTTTCATGCTGTTAACAATGAGCAAGGCTCATGACATGACATTTCATCAACTAAATCTGTGTCCCTTGATAACCTCTTAAAATCCTGGGCTTTCAACAGAATTCCCTTTCCCTGAGAAGGATTCAGTTAAGCTCTTATTAAACTCATACAATGTCACAGACCACTGACAGAATAAACCTCCAAAGCCTAATTTGGCTTTGTTCTTTCTCTTCCTCTCTCTTCTGGAGCAAGTGTCTTCCAGAAGAGCCTTACAGTTTTGCTGGCTTTGACAACCCATATCTTGGTACAAGATAAACACAAAGCTGAGAAAAACACAAGTGCAGTCTCTTCTACAGCACTGGGCACACCAACTGGACAGTCGAGTGTTTGGCTAGTGTTTCATGGAATTGCTAGAAAAAAAACAAACATGAGATTTTGCTGCCATTACTTCTGATGCCATGCACTGTAACTTGGTCTCTAAGACTGACTTTTTCAGAGGTCACTTAGGCACTTGATTCCTTTGTTTTCCTTCTGCTTCTGCATGAAGTTTAAGGTTATTATAGCCAGAAAACTTGCCTGCTTCTTTTTTGCCTGTTGTAAAGATCTGCTCAAGGATAAATATTTACTAAAAGGAATGAGACTTGGATCTCTCTGACACTACTATCTATGTTCCACATTTTTCTAGCTTGTTTCTTTTCTATTTTTTTTTGTGTGTGTGTGTGTGTGTGTGTGAATCTTTTGTGTCTTCCTGCTAGCAGTCATTCTTGATAGTCATGATGAAATTTTAAAGTAGTTTACTTTATGTATGGAAAGTGAATACTGAAACTGTCTTTTAGGTCAAGAGAAAATAAGCCTCTCAATCTGATGTCAAGAGACAGAGTGACTGATTGTCAGATTTCTGTTGATTTTTCAAGACTTTTTAATGCTTTCAGCTCTTAAATAATGCTTCTAAAAGTCATTAGTTTCTCCATAATGCACACTGCAGGTGCAGATATAAGCAACTGAATACAACTTTTGAATTTGCTTTTCTTGGTACTTACAAAAGGGAAAAAATGTGAAAATACTTTTACTACCTGTTTTGTTTGGTTTGTTGATTTTTGGGAAGAGTTTTATACTTTGGAGCCATTGAAAGGCTACCTTTTTTAATTCCTTCCTTACTTATAATTTGTGTTTCTATATTAGATATGGACAAAAGAAGCACATAAATAAATATATAATCATAACAACTATGGATAAACCATTCCAGGGTAATATTTTTATAACAACTTAAGAATTTATAAGGAGGACAATGAAAAATACTATTCTATGAGGCTAAAGTGTTGTCTCTAACAAGATATACATGATTATATACCTAGCTAGTTATGTCATTAGCATCATCTGATACTTACAGGGACAAGGGGGCTGTCAACAATGAATGCAAAAGAGGAATGCAAATAATTATGTAATTATTGCACTGTAGCTTCTAGACAGATTAGTTTGGCTTAAATTTATGAGCAATAAAGTAGAATGCACTGTTAAAGCTGCACTAAAGATGTTATCTAGCCACATCATATTAACAGTATGCATGTATTTGTCTCAGAGCCCTATGGCAGAAATCATTGTTCAGCTTCCAAAAATGAGGAAAGGTTCTATCTCAAGTTCAGAGGCAAAGACTTTGGTTCTGCTCAGAGAACATCTCTGGGGTCTATAGAGGATGGACCCTTTCATTTGGGAGAGCATTACATAATTCTTGCTCCTTCTATTTCAATTCCATATTCACCTGGAATATTTCACTCTTAATATACAGATACTTACATTATTAGGCTACTGAAAGAAATGATAAAAGAGGGCTCTCCACAAAACCATAAGTACATGTGTATGATCACTAATGATACCACCTCATCCTTTCTTCATAGGCAGGGGAACAATGTGAAAAAAAAACACCCAAGAATAAGAAATAACAGCAGCTCACAAAAATGGATAAAACCTCATTTAATGGAGAAAATTTAAGCAGCAGTGGATGCTGTCATAAAACTCTACCAGACTACCACACTTAAAAGTGCACCCAAATTGCAGGCAGGCTGCAGAGGATCCTGTCAGAAGTGACCTGGATTTGGTGAGAAAGCCTTGCTGCTCTTTCTCTTGAATGGGTCAGATGGATGTGTCAAGTATAAGCAGCCAGCTATGAGGATACCTGATTGCACATTTTGATCACAGACAGTCCACTTTTAATAATATTTTTCATTATTTTCATCTAAATTCATTTGAAAAATGACCAATGGACTATGTCCACAGTACAGAACAGTACATACAAATTGACTACAATAAAGCAGTGAAAAGACAGATTTACTCTAATTTATAGATTAGGCCACTAAATGAGTGAGATAAATATTTACACAGTATGAACTGGCATTCTGGGTCAGTGCATTCAGGTACAAAGTAAAAGGATGTCAGTACTAGAATATAGACAGATAATTTAATTTATTTTAGTCTCACAGCTTCACTGACCAATCAAAATTAAAGTAATACTTAATAGCCAACAATGCACAGTGGCACTGACATGTGAAAATTATGTTTCTCACTTTCACGTCAAACCCTTTTTCATTTTTCCTGCTACTATATTGAAAAGGAATTTAGTTAAAATGAGAACAAAAAAGTGCTCTCTGTCTTATCAGTTGGAAAGGCTGAGGTTCTCTTGTGACTGAGTAAAGAAGTGACATTTTTTGCCTACTTCCTCACCCTGAGAATAAATTCTCATTGGTTTTGAATGTTACAGAGTTTGTCTGCTTTAAGATATCTGCTTCAAGCAGGTGATGTGTGTCAGTTCAAGAAGAAGCAAGTGAACCAAAAATCCCTGGGCATTGCAGACATTCAAGAACATGAGTAACAAACTCCAGTCACATAAGCTGTGCCAAACAGAAGGAAAGGTTTCTTGAGTTTAAAGATGTTTTCCAAAACTTTTTTGCTTCTGTTTTTCAGAAAATGATCCACTTCTCCTTTTAATACAGTAACTAAAAAATATAATTTTGTTTAGATTATTAAAACTGTCCTTGAGTGCCAGTACAGCTCAAACAGATACCAGAACATTCTAAAGTAATTCAAAGACTTCCGAGAGCCTTGCTCAGTTTTCTCCTAGTAAGCCATAATGTAGAACAAAGAGTGGGGAGAATTCAAGAAAAGCACCACATTCCTGCTACCCTGAAGATCTAGGCTCTGTTCCCTGTATTTGAGAACCAGGTTGAAACCCGCATGAACTGTGCATCCTTGAGGAGCAGACCACACTCCTTTTGGGTGAAAACAGTGATACTGGGCATGAGAAGGAGAGGAAATGCCTTTCACCTCTCTGGAACTAGGATGGTCTGTTTTGAGAGTACCAAAGTTGGCACAAATCAAAATGTTTCTCCTTCTGATGAGGTTTCCCTGGTGAGAGATGAACATTTTTTTCTTCATTAAATGGATTGAGTGAAGAAAAGATGCTTCTATACCTGAAGATCTATGATGGTTAAGGATTAGCTCTCAGAAGTAATTGACACATTTCCTTAGGTTTTGGGAACAGGGAGAGACATTTGGAGAATCTCTGTGGATCTGCATCTATAATCTATTTATGGATCTTAGTTCCTGATTAGACTGATGGCTTCTGGCATCCCCAGCTATAAACTGCATGGCAAGAGTCTTCTACCTGTGCATTCAACATGACGTGTGCTCCAGAAACTACTTAGGAAAACAAAGTTCTGGCTTACAAACTTGTCACTGTTTCACATATTGCTGGAATTAAATAAATTACTTCTCCTGGGGTTTCCTTAATTTGTTATAAACTCCTTCCTGCAAAGAAGTTTGCAAAATAATTTTTAATGACAACTTCTGAAGATTATTTTTAATGCTAACACTGGAAAAAGTAGGCCATCTTTTATTCTGTAAAAAAATTAGGAATGTAACTCAAGTGCAAATACACCTGGTTACATGATTTAATTTCTAGTAATATTTTCTTCAGTCTCACTTGTTCAAGAACAAACACACTATTTATAATTGAGCTGTAATTGTGGAGGGATGTGCCCACTATACCCCCTGATGTACAAACATAAATGATGAAAATACGATTCGAACCTTAAGCAGATAACAATTAGAATGAAAGCAATTTGTTCGAAAAATGAGTGAATAAAAATAATGCAGTGAACATAGATACAAGAATCAGAAATATTTACATTTGCCTCTATTATAGATTACTTTTCTTCATGATGTTTGAAATGTGCTCTCCATTAAATTGCTCTGCTAAAGAATTTACTCACATTTTCATTTTGTTTGCAATGCACCCTGTTAGACTGGACGTTTGGCTTCTCTTTTCCACAGTAAGGCATTTGGAACAGTGCCTCAGCTCTTACCAAAGATGCTTGCTCCAGGAATCCAGTGAGGCAGAGGAATATTCTCTTTGTTAGCAGGTCTTTGCTTACAGCATTTTTTGCCAGTGAGGAGAGGTTTGAGTTGAATGAAAGGAAATTTGGAAAATTGGTTTGTTCAGTCTTGAAAGGAAAAATGAAGACACGTATATAATCACACCCATAAAAGGTTACTCAAACAAAGCTGGTAATAAATTACCTCCTATATTCACTGGGGAATAAAGTGATGTGCATAAAATACAGCAATGGGGTTTTAACCTAGATGTTATGAGACACTTAGCACTGAGAGAATAGAGAAGAAATTAACAAAGTGGAGGAATCCAGATTTTTAAGGCTAATATTTTTAGGCTAATATCAGCCAAAAATTGTTCAGCTATAACTGCTCTTGTTGTAAGTGAAATACAGTAAAAGAAAAGATAGGGTGCATTTCAGCCTCATTCTCTCTTTTACAGTCTTCCTGAAATCAAAATATTTTCATTTGAACATTTGTTAGGTTCAATGTGTTAGAAAAATATGAAATAAAACATTTTATTTTTTTTAGACAGATTTCAAAATAATCAGTCAGATAGCCACATAAAAGAACCCTAATCAAGCTTTCAGCAAAGGTTTTTGGTGTGGATGAACCCTCATTTTTCACACAAACAATTTTGTTCAGCTAGATCTGAAACCAAGTTAACTGCTCATTAATTCTTTCCCAGACAGTTTCTAAAGTCTTTATGACAAGTTTCCTTGGTAACAGCAGCCAACATATTCCATGACACCTAGCCATTAAACCAGACAAAAGCACGGATTCTGAACGTCCTGCCTTCATCCTGGAGAATGAGAAGAGGCTAGAGGCAAACTCAATTCCTGGCCTGTACATAATCCTGGAGCAAGAACACAGCTCATGCAGCTGATGTGTCCTATGACACCTTTGAAACGTGTACAGCAGCTCTTGGATCACCTAACATTTGCCAATGCCTTTTCCCATCTATGAATTTGCAGGAAATTGTTGGATCGCTGGGCAAACAGCTGTAACTTCTGAAGTAAAATGTTTTCCCCAACAGCTTTGCACTCCTGTAAATTTTTAATCCAGTCAATATTTATAAGAGAAAAATGCTTTACTGTTTTTATTTTTAAACTTGATGATCCCATTGGTATTTTTGATTAAAGAACAACCCAAATATTTCAGTCATTAGCAACTGCATTGTGCTAAATGCTGTTTAATAGAGATCCAAGAACAGAGACAATGTAACTGTATTAACTTCAGTCCTAGATCTGGTTCTCTGCTTCACCCACTCAGAACTGACTTATTTCATACTCAACTAAACCACTGTAACAGGTATTCATGACCTGATAGTAGAGACCACAGCTAGAAGAAGATGGAAATATGTTTCCTGAAAATGAAGGAATTAATACCCACCATGCTGGGAAATTTTCTGAGAAAGAGCGTGCTGAACCAACAAACTCCTACAGCTGAAGGTGATTCTCAGGTGATGGGTGAGGGCAATGCTCTCATCAGTTTTAGGTAAGATCATCACGGTGATGGAGGACAGCCAGAACAAAGGAAGCTGAACTCTGCTCAACAGTAAGGGCAGTCTTTATTATTGATAAACAGCTACATCAGCTGAGAGAACCAACAGGCTCTGTAATTGTTGTCAGAGTTAATCAAAGGAATGCAAATACTCTCTTCCTGAGATAGCCGCACCAATATTGAGAAGGAGTTCGGTGTAAGGGTATGAAAACTGAAAAAGGAAGGAGTAAGTGTATTTTGCATTATACATTTAACCCTCCTCATGGAAAATATCTAAAAGAACATGGTCAGAGGGCACTGGACTCAGGATGAGAGAAGGTGATCTTACCATGAAAGCATGATGACCTGAAAATGAAATAAACTTATTCAGTTCTTCCTGCCCTGCTTATGGAGCTGCAGAAGTATTTGATATCAGATATCTACTCCTCTACCACACGGCTAAAAAGTTCTTGTTAAATGTTGTTTGAAACTGAAATCTTGCTGGCTTTTCTACAGAATTGTTAATTCTTATGCAAATCTGCTCCTCTAAGACACTTTTTTTTTATGAAGCAGAACATCCTGGGATACGAAGAATGGTGTCTCCTTAGTCTGATTTTTTCTGCCCTACTGATTTCAACAACGATATGCATGCCATTTCAACACTATGCTTGGCAATGAAGTTAAGAAAGATTAAAAGGAATCTTCCTGATCTCCAATTAAGTATATTTAAATATACACTTGACACAGTGTATTAACAGGCAAAAACCTGGAATTGTCAACAGCTGAAAAGCCTGATCATCAGAAAAATGCATTCAAAATTTCTTTTATGCATTTTCTGTGGGCAAAATCAGACTTCAAAGAGCAAATAAGAACTGATGTTGGATTTTATCTCTTTTTTTTTTTTCTCAGATTCTTTTCCCAGATATGGCTTCTTTCATATTCAAGTTTGCACAATGAATAGCAATTTTGACTCATTACTGTCTCAGTTGCTGGGGCCCATATTGTTCAACTTCAAAATTATGTTACCTTCTTTTCAATGCCATTCCTAACCATGGAGACAGAATATGTCAAACTGATTTATGCCTGGACACTTACCTCAAAAGTGAGTTATTTTCCCAAGCAAATATGCCAGTATAACATGCAAGCTTTTAAAACATGGAAGCAAAAATAAAATGATTTAATTTAAATTCTTAGGGTGCAAATAACATAAGTTCCTTATCCACATATATACCCTAATCATGTGATCTTTAACAATATCCACAAAGATGAAACTATCAATGAAATGCAAGAGTCAGGGTTTTTTTGTTCTTTTTTATGTTTGAGTATATGCAGAACCCATCTCAGTAAATTGCATCAAACTAATAATAGAGACAAATATTACTCAAATTACACCAGTAATCCTGTACAAAAATGGGTTTACTCACTGTGCTTAATTGACAAGAGATCCATGGAGAGGAATTACTGATGAGAAATCAAAACAAAAATCTCAGGAGAGAAAAACCAAGGAAGACTGGAGACACAATGTGTTCCCTGAAAAGGGGAATTAGGAGCAGATAGAGGGAAAGAAAGAGACCTTTGCCTTTCTTGCCACATCTGGTGACATTCTCGTCACATTCAGTGACTGAAAACAAAGAAGGATCATTGTATTTATGAGAAAACAGGGAAGAAAACCATTCCTCAGTTTCCTTGGTCAGCAGACGGGGGTGGTTGGTCTAGGAAGATACCAAACTTTGCTCTCTGTACTTCCCCTGGAGTAAAACAAGTCCCCAGTCACACAGATCATCCCTCCTGCCCTTGCTTTGCACTTTCACCAGTAACTGTCCAGAAACTAATAAAATATAGAGCTGCCACAGGATACTCCACAATATTTTTGGACCGGTCTTGTCAAGCTTAGAGTTAAGACCTGAGAGGAAGCTTAGCACAAATGTCAGCCCTGGAGCAATCAACACTTTAGGGTAATGCCTACCAGCTTTGTTACTAATGTAGCATTTTATTTTGTTGCAAAGTGTGTTTAGGGTACAACTATCATAAATAATTCTTATTAAAAGGGATTTTAAAATGCTGGTGAGAAGGTGAGACACTCAGGGAAGGTGATGGTGGCTGTCAGATGTGACAGGACAAGGAAGGTCTGCACTTCTATTTGCAAGCGTGGAAAAGAGGTACTTCTGTTTAAACAATCAATTATGGTGGCCTTTTTTGATGCCTTCAAAATTAATGTACTGCAGCTGGCAGGAGACAGCTCCATGCACTCTGAAAATGGCAGATGTGACGTTTTCAGAAGCAATGTCCTTGACATTGAATTACTCGGAAGTTGTCCAAACTGTGAAAAGGCCTAGGAGGAATGAACAGAAAGCTCAGCTAGCTGACAAAACTGTCTAAAATTCTTTTCTCTTCGTGAAGAACTAGGAGGTGGGAACATGGCAACTGTCTACCCATGTATTTTATTTTTGCTTCAACAGCAAAATGGTACTAACTTTGTTAGACCTTAAGCAAAGATTAACTTCCTGTAGTGACAGGGAGAGTCTATGCAAGAAATGGAATTTATTGTCTGCTTCTGTTCATCTCATCGTGAGGGTCCTGAGGAAGTCTATGAGTGCTAGAAAATTGCTGCCTTTGTGGCAGCATATCATCGTATATTACAGATATATTAGCTAATGTCTGGAATTGTTTCTGACATTTAAACAGATAGGTAACTAGTTCAATAGGCAGATAAAGCGCAGACTGCACTTTATCCTGTGGTTATTATTTTATGAAAGCACCTTATTATATGATCTTCCATACTTGCTGACGGGAAGTGTTCAATGACTGGAGGAAGATGATGGGCAAAACAGACTTGAGTGGTCTCGTGTGACTGTGAGACTCACAGGATACAGAGTATCATCAGCACTGATTGAAAGCAGCAATACTGTGATTTCAAATAATTATGAAAGTACGTGAAAGGGAGTACT
This sequence comes from Pseudopodoces humilis, assembly GCF_049639895.1. Taxonomy (NCBI): domain Eukaryota; kingdom Metazoa; phylum Chordata; class Aves; order Passeriformes; family Paridae; genus Pseudopodoces; species Pseudopodoces humilis. Next base: position 29,381,933 of record NC_142207.1, on the reverse strand, counting down.
TGAACCACCTGGAAAGAAAAGGATTGAGGGGGTTGGGAAGTACAAGGCAGCACTGTTCACAATGGAAAAAGAGTTACTGTTTTCCCAGTGCACCCTGTCAGAGCTTTCCAGAAGAGATGAAGTGGCGTGTGCAGCATAGAATGATAGCACCAGTTAAAGAACCATAAAGAAAGCACTAGTTAAGGAACCATAAGAAATAAACTGGAGAGAAACCATCAAGAAACTGATGGGGGTTTGTGGCACTGTAAGCCAGCCAGTTTCACTCATGTGTCCAACACAGATAAAAACAGTAAAGAACAAAGTTCTTGGATAAACCAGTGGAGTTATGGGGTCTGTACATATTAATAATAATATTAGGGGAGATTTGTGATTTCATTTACATAACATTTCATCTATCTAGTATTTGTGTAAAACAGGTAGGTATGGAATTCCATTATTCTACATTTATTGAAGTACTTTTTACAGCATTTACTACATTTTAGTGTTTCTTAGGCTTATCTTTGTGTCCTGAAAAATTAAAACAGGAAGATTGGTAACATATGCGTTGCTTGTTAATGAATCTGAATGTGTTAATTTTTATGATCGCTACCATTTCATCATTAGCAGTTGTGCTTTCTGCAGCTAGATTATGTTCCCCGCTATGTTGCTACAGTAATCATACAACATACATTTTCAAACAATTTCATACCATAAAAGTTTTCATTTTCATTTATTTCCATCTGCTCATCCACTTCTCTGAAACTCCCGAGAATCCCAAAGCTCAAAATATCATTCAGGTGAATTCTTCCTGCCCTCCAGCTGGCAGTGTCACTTTTACTATTTGGATTAAAGTACATTGAGTAGATAGAAGTTCTGCCCAGATATTTTCTGCTTTTGTAACTCACATCTGCTGCCTCACGTGCTTACTCATGACAATAAAATTGCAATGCACTTCTTCACTGAGTTTACACCGTTTAAATTTTCTCCTCTTCCCCCAGTGAAGCAGCTCCTAAATAAAAATGCTTCCTTTCTAGTTTATTGATCTTCATCTTTGGACACTAATACATGATAATATCTGAAGAAAATGTTTTTATTTAGACCAGTTAAAACTTCACTGCAATCTCTTTTGTCTCTACAATCTCTCTCCTACAACAATCCCTCTTTGTCCTACAGTTTGTACAAAGCAAAAGGGCACCTAGACACAGATTTGAACTAAGTGACTAGAGGCATAGTAGCTAATGACTAATATTCCAACTTGTTACAGATATACCGGATGACTATTACCCTTCCTTTCACTCCATTATTAATGGCCTTATTAGGAATGCAAATCAATGTCCACTATGTAAAATGGAAAACACAAAAATCAATTCATGTCCTGTTGCATATGGTTTAGATGCAGACTTTTTCTTCATAGTGTCACAGGTTCAAATCAAACCTTGAATACTAAATTAACTTTAGATGTTTAGTTTACTTATATGTTTCTCCTGTATATTTTCTATATTTACTTCTAATGTATTTTTGTTTAAAAGGAATAGCTCATAAATGCTATTTGTAAATACAGAACAAACCATTCAAAAGCAAATCAAGGGCTAAGTTGGAGAAAACCATGATGATCCTGTTTTTTAATTTCTTACTTCATTTATTATTAATTTATTTATTATCAGCCAAAATTATAAAGCCCATGTCCAAAATTCTTAAGCTACTTTGTTTTTTTCCTGTTGATACACCAGGATCAAAGTCACTGTTGTATGCACTGACACTTTCAGTCACTGGAGAACTGCTTTTATTTCTCAGAAATGGTCCTGAGACCTTTGCAGTTGTAAGTGATATAGCACAGGTCCCTTTCATTTTCTTTGATACATTTTTTTTTAATCACTGGGAATCACCTGAGATTAGAACCCCTAAGTAAATGACCCATAATCAAAGGAGGTGAAAATAGTATTTCAGGTCCTCAACTGAACAAATAATGGTCAAGACAGAGAGCTCATATCTTCCTCCAGAATTCTTTTAGAGAATTATATTTTTCATATTTTATCAGCTTTCCCTTTCTTTATTTTTTTTCAAATAAAAGTCCTTGGATTTTTATATAACCATAAAATCCTTGCTGAAAATTAACTGCTATATAAATTGGATATAAATCTATAAATATATGTAAATATGTGCATGTTTGTTTCCCTTCACTTATTTTGCACTTAAATAGTATAGAAAACTTTAAGGCTAAATAACACCTTACCAATACATAAAATGTATTGGCAGCTGAAATGTGGAAGCACAAGTATTACAACATTGATCTTTTTATTTCATTTTCTTACTGATAGTGTAAAGGAGAAAAAGCGAGAAGAAGCACAAGCAATAGACAAAGAGAGAAAAAAGGGAAGAAGTTATGAAGTCTTTGTGAATTACCCTGTTTCGCTGTGCAATCATTTATGGCAATAAAATCACAGAGGAAGTCTAAGCCACAGCTATGGTACATATCCTGTGTACTTAATGCATCCTCTGTTTATCCATAGCAGTTTCATTTAGCAACATATAAAATAAGGGGCTAAAAGTATGGATTTCTGGATATAAGTATTCAATCCCTTTTGCCCTAGTATTAATAAAATCATCAGTATTACCAGTCAAAAGAGCCAAACCACTGGTAGATCTTGGTGGATATTTTATGAAGATCTGAATAAAGGATCAGTCACCAAATCTGGTAGGAAAGAAATTTCGTAACTGCTCTTTACTGAATAGTTAAACAAAAGTAAGCCTAATATTTGAACATGGCAAGGACAGAAGGATAGCAGTCTTCATACGAACATGGGAGTTGTTTTGTCACACTTGAGGTTTGACAGGAGCTGCTCTTTTGGATAATTTTTTGGAGATGGCAGCTGGATCACAATTTTCTCCTTTTCCTGTTCTTCCCTTCATGTACACTGTTTCATTTCCCTTTTGCTTACTTTTCTGATAGCTGAGTGTGTATTGATACAATCACTAGTTCACGTATTAGTTTTTCAGTTGTGGAAATGGTGTTGTACATTGCTGTTTATTTTGCTTGAACAACCTGTGCCTAGCTGTCTCACAGTCAACAAAAAAAGATAAACAGAATTCCTTCCTAACTACTTGGAGATGGGGGGAAATTCCACTGGGAGCCATACTGTATTTAGGAACAAACAGAATTTGCAAAGGCTTTTTACTAGCCTAGCTTCATTCAGTTGCTGAAAGTAGAGTGGAGTCATTCCTGGCTCCACACTGCAAGAGGAAAATGATGTCACTTGTCTCAATTCTTGGTTCCTAAAAATTAGCATTCAGGTTCTTTGTATAAGCTGTTGAATGTACTGCAACACAACCCCTTTATTTCATGGGCTATAAAGCTTAGGAAATACAGACATCCACAAGCTATGAAGCAAAGGCTCATAAAAATGCCATGAAATGTGCAATTATCCACTAGGATGGGTCTTCAAACTATGCCTGGAATGAACTGAACTGGGGGATTTAGTTGAAAAGCCAAACTCTTCACAGATCACATTGACAGTAGACAAAAATGGAAAGATACATGAAAATCAGAGTCAGCAGAGCTCTCTGAATTTAATAAAGTAACCATACACACTCAAATAATTCTAGGCAACTGCCTTTGAAAAAAGTAGTTATCTTGAAACTTTCTGCTAGCTGAGTGCCAATGACTCCATAAACAACTGATTTAATTAACGAAAATTACCCCGACCAAACATGTTAAAATGGATGCTTGTCACCTCTAGCACTCCCTAATTTCCTCCCTAAGGCTGACCAAAAGTATTGCTTGGAGGGTGAAAATGTAGTATACAATGCACTGTAAGATGATGTCCTTGTGTGCCAGAGAGTAAGTATTGCTACAGTATTTTCAAAGAGAAGTTACTCACTAAACGTTAAACTTTTCATAGCACTAAAACATGTAGTTTTAGTATTTTTTATTACTATTCAACTAGTACAATTCAACTACAGATTCGATAAAACTAGTGAAATTTCCTTTAAAGGATTTCAATCCCCAGTAGAATGTATCTTCTACTCCACTCACCTAAATATTCTCCCTCTATACTGTTAACTAAATAGATCCCAAAGACACGATTATCTAGAAATTTATCTTCTTTTATCTACTCTGGATAGACCTGTCAGAATTTATCTCCACACTATTACCTATGTCTAAATTTCTCATGAAAATAATGACTAGACAAACTTCTTTGACATCACATTATCCTGTTAATATGTCCCTTTATATCTCACACCTTGGAAACCCTCTGTTCAACTGGAAGTAGTATATTAATGTCTCACAGAATCTCTTACATAAATTGCTCATGTCCTCTTCATATTTTCAAGGCTGTTCCTGAGGGCTCATCTAATTAGAGGTGTATCAAGCACAATTGATAAAAGCTCTATCATGCAACTCTGCATCCAACTGATAACAATGAACAGACTTTTCAGCCTTTAACAAGATAAAATTTCTAGAGCTGAGCAGCAGGTAGTGAGTGGGTGACCCGCTTTCTTTTACTTTAGCAATCAGTAACTCAGAATATGTATCTAAAAGCACATAAAGTATCTAATATGTATCTAAAGCACAAAGTTCAGAATTACTTTTGAATGTAACTTAGTGAAATGTCCTAGGAAACACCAGCTGGCTAAATGAGGCAAACTTTACTCCCTCACTGACCTAAATGAGTTGTCCCATCAGAGAATCTAATACTACAGAAGGTATAGTCCAGAATGTACTTTACAGTGCAAAGTGGCAGTTTTTCTATGCACACATTGTTTGAGTAGTATAGGTGCCTTATAAATAAATACAGAATTCTGTATCCATCCAATTCTTTGTGCAACACAAGATTCTCCATGCATAGAAATGTATATTAATTAGACCTTTCTGATAAATATTCCCATCTGCATATTGTACCAGAGGCTCTCTCAATGACAGAAATGATGTACTGAAATAACTGATTAATGTAGCCCAGTGCCAACCTCACTGCCTTGCCTCCACATTCTTACCTTAATAACAGCAAGCACTGCCAGCTGTTAAAGAAATGTGGGGTTTATAATACAGAAGATAATAGTAAGAGAGAGCAGGACCAATAAAAATTCACAGAAATCAGAAAACACAAATGCACAGTTCTAGTTAACCTAAATCATGTAACACAGGAACTCAGAGAGCAGATGCTGCATACAACTCAGGCTACTGATGCCTGACTGTGACTTCAGCTCCAGGAGAATGAAAAAACCTGAGCAGGTCGTTTTGTGGGAACACCAGGATCCATGCATAGGGACAGCCGGTTCCAGCCTAAGTGCATTCCCCTCAAAAGAAAGTGGATGCATCTCCTGGATTAAAGGCAATCACAGATGCAAAATAAGATAACCCAGCACATCATGTCACTCCAATTCCTGTCCAATGAAGCATAATCTGATTTGCAGTATTTTAAACTACATCCTGATTGGATTACTAATGAAGGCTGGCAATTCTGAGGAGTTTACCAATTGCTGACAGTTTCTGTGAAGCAGCTGGGCAACTACTTTTAAATTGAGAAAGACTGTAAAATATATTTACAGCTAAATGCCTTTCTACAAAGATGGGCCAGATGGTCCCATAGAAATTGGAAAATGAAGGAAGCATTAATGAATCATCCAAGAAACCAGAAATCTTTTAGCGGGTGGTGCAGTCCATTAAAAAGAAAAATCACCCCAAACCCAACAGCACCCAACTCTTCATAAAGTGCTGTTTTGCTTACCGTAATTTAAATGCACTTATAGGCATATTGCATTTCTAAATAATTGCAGTGAAGCATAATTTTATAACAAATGAAGTTTGCTTTTGTCATGTTAATAACATATTCCATTACCAGATGAGATTTAAAGTTGAATATTTTTTTTTAAAGCCAGGGAAGTCTGAAAGGGAGAGAGATTCTCAAATAGAGAAATGTTTCTAGAAAGAGCTCTGGACTTAGTAGAAACCCTTTCTGATAATAACTAAAACACTTATTGGTTGCCACTGAGATAAGAGCAAACCAAGATTCAAAGGTCTTTTAAATTGAATGGCAGAGAGAGAAATCTCTTGCGATTTCCTAGTCCATGCAGCTCAATAATGCATGTTTTTTTTCTTAAAGGATCTTATTCTCCAGGACGTTTTTCAAGACTTGATCCTTCTAGTGCAAAGTGAAATCTCTGCAATACTTCACTGTTGCACAACTAATTGCAGCTTGTTATTCATTTCTGAATTCTTAATTGTTTTCCATCCTTCTGTTTTTCCTTTCTCTCCAAGGAAAAGAATGAAATGCCTCTTTTAATTTGTTAAGCTATCAATAAAATAGCTTGACAAAAGCAGTATCCTATTGAATAAGAATTGTACAAGTTTGAAAACAAGCTAATGAAATGAGCAGTTACTCTCAATAACACACTTACCATTACTGAAGTTGTTGATGCCTCCTTAAATTAAGTGCTAATGATCAGGCCCTATGGTGCTGTTGGATTTGGTAAAAATCAAACACAAACAATTACTATACCTGCAGATTACAGGAGTAAAGGATATCACTTGTAGAGTCGTAATTGGAGTTTGCATGTTGTTTGAATGACACAATTTTCATGCCCGTTTGGGACAGCCTTACTTTGATCTTGAACTGTTGAAAGCAATTTGATCTGTTGCTTCACATCCAAGGGAAAAGATGGAGGGTTTTTATTTGTTCAGTTTTTCCATTTGTGGGCTTTGATTATGTGTCAAATGAGCTTTTGAACTGAATCCAGCCTTTGGGTACAACTCAGCACAATTCATTCCTGAACATCTATGCAACACCTTCAGAGGAAGCCTCTAAGTAACCACAGCTGAGACAAGGAGTGTGTGATCCTTCCTAGCTCTGTGCCACTTTGTGCCTTTCCCATCCACCTGGAACACCTGTGCTTTGCTTTAGCTCTTATGCCCCATCTAAGACTAAAATAGTTCAAGGCTCATTTTAAATAACCACTAAGCCATTGTTTGATGCTCTTTCCATTGGCAGCTGTTTGTGGCCAAAAGGAAATATTATCTTTTAAATGTGTGTTAGATCAATAGCTAATTGTAGGAACATAATAAGGTCTGAACATCATGTTAGTTTCAAGATTTTTATTCTAATTACAGATGTGTGTTTTGGAATGTGTACTGCACAGTCTTAACAGAAAGATACTTGTTTTGGTCTTCTTAAGAGTATTTTCGTTTTGATACATAATATATTTCCTTACAGAATTCATTATGTCCTTTAAATTTTAACATCCATATAACATTATTTATATTTTTAGTACTTATTTTTATTTATTTATTATTTTTTATTTTTTCTTCAATATGGCTTAAGAATCTGATATGAATTTCTAAACCAAGGAATATTGTTACAGAAGAAGTGGAAAAAAACAAAATAGTCTTTTTTTAAGGAACTGAGTTGATGAGAAACTGTTTTCA